>NC_143017.1:103667999-103875499 GCF_055824585.1 Amblyomma mixtum | reverse complement strand
TCCTTTTCTTTTCTCGCTTCTAACTTCTTTCTTCTTTCTGTTTCTAACTTCTTTTTTTTCCCCTGTAGTACATTTTGGTGAGCAACTGTTTGCTCAGGCCACATCAAGTAAGAATATGATCTCCATAGTGCAGTCTTGAAGCCGCAGAGAACAGGCCCAATCCTGATTTACAAAACGAGGCCGACTACAGAAGCAGGGATTTGTTGAATCCTTCAGACGAGCACATAAAAAGCCGTTTGCAAGACTTCTGCTGGCTGCATTTACGCCAAGAAGTGTTCGTCAGGTGGAGCTTGAAGAATTACGCTCTCACAAGTCATAGATCAATACAACACAATTACAACTAGGACATAATGACACACCTGGCTCAAGCTATGGTTCACTCACAAGAAAAACACAATCCAGAAAGCAACATTTGGCAATTCGATAAGAAGTTTTGAAACAATTTACCTCAGTGATAAAATGCTGCGGTTTCCCGCCATAGCAGCGGAATACAGGATGCTTCGCCGTTGATGACAGTGTTACTATATTTGTGCTCCATTGATATTCTGGAAAAATCGGTGTTTCAGTTATATCTAATTCAAGGTTATTGCGAGTAATGCGCAAGGTTAATGCAAAA
Source organism: Amblyomma mixtum (assembly GCF_055824585.1). Taxonomy (NCBI): domain Eukaryota; kingdom Metazoa; phylum Arthropoda; class Arachnida; order Ixodida; family Ixodidae; genus Amblyomma; species Amblyomma mixtum. The sequence goes on along the minus strand of NC_143017.1, from coordinate 103,874,883 downwards.
CAACGCTGCATCCTACGCGAACTGGCGTGAGTGAGAATGCTGCGGAAGAATCTCGACCGCCTGCGTGCGCCGACATCTCAACAGGAGAGAGTTTTTGCATGTCACGTCCACAGAAGTACGTGCTGCAAAAGTACCGTTGGTTCGTTTACAACGTAATGTAGGACAACACCTTGTAGAGCAGCTAGGTATGATGAAAGCAGAAGATAACTTTTTGCGTCTACTTTTGTACGCAAGAAGGAGGAAGTGATTGAGGTTCCTGGGAACTGGAGCAAAGCAAGACTTTTGAGTTCATGAACTTTTTTTCTCTCTCTCTTTCCTCGCTCGGCTATGATGAAGGCCTCTAAAAGAAGCGCGTGTCAACAGCAACGTCTTCAAGAAAATGGCAGCGCGTCGAGATCTGCTCACGACGGCTTCCAGTCCTGTGTGTCTATCGGTTGCTTTCTGTGAAGCGAAATCGCACGAAAGAGCAGCGCGGTTAGAACCGAAATGCTTGTCGTTCTACTAAACCCAGTGGGGTAGATCGCATCGAAACCATTGTGGTGTTGTTACCGAATGGGTCCATTTTCTCTCAACGTCCACTAAAGGTTCGCATTGCATGCGGGCAGCGACAACCCTGGTCGCGTAATATACAATGTCCCGTATTAAATTTATCCCCGCGCACAACACCGTCCTCAAGGGTGGCGGCGGAAAGAGGAAGGAGAGGAGGGTGGGTGCCCGTCTCTTCCCGGTTCCTCCATTTGGCCAGCTGCGAGTGAAAGTCAGCGCTGTCCGGCTCGGCCGACGGGGACCCATTGTAGGCTAAATGGCCGGGCCGCTTTCGCCACATTACGCCGCAGTATCTCTCGCTTGGCTGGCCCCGTTTCGTCGACGAAGAACGGTCCGCCAAATCTATCGAGGCCATTTCGTTCGTCGGCTGTCCATCCTCGCCGATCATCGGCCGCCTCGGGGAGAGAACAAGTTCTCTGCTCGCCGATTTCTTTTCGTTTTCTGTTCCACGCCGCAGCAGTTGATGCGTTTTCCGCCCGAGACACACACGCACACCTCATCCCATTTGCGAGGAGACGGAGATGTGCGCTTCAATTTGTCTCCGAAAAGAGAGAGCTTGGACGACTTTCAATTAAATTAGCCCAGCCTCGGTTTCTGCATACAATAAATGACAGTCGTCGATTTAGCTCGACTTCACGCCAATTTAACACCAGTCGAAAGCTTTATCAGTTAATGCAGCTATTTGGATATACGGCAGCATTGAATCTGAGGTGGAGCTAGGCTGCTGCGAAAACCGCCTCCCTGATGTGATGCAGAAATAAATGTGTACGTGTCACACTCATAGAACCATTCGACGTATAACGAAATAATATGAAAAAAAAAAAACTACTTATGTATGCGGGTAATGCCAAAGAGTACTTGAATACCTTTCAACGTTTACAAAGTTTAGATGTCACGGGCACTGCCCTTGGTTTTTAGCGCGATATCAGAGTTCTCCGACTACTGCTGGCAAACTAGCTTTTAGCACTGTCACAAGTGATTTACTCAAAAAAAAAAGTTCTTTTCGCAAGGACTGAGTTCTCTGCTCGAGAAAACTACAAAGCTACTCCATCTATCGTTTAAATGTGCTGCTGTAGCTAATTATATATCAAATTACCAACCGCAAAATTCTTCTCCTTTAAACTATAGTAATCTTAACATGGTCACAGGGAACATCAATAACACTTCTGTTGGGCCTAGTTGGTGCATGATAATACTACAGATGATCGATGAGCGCAAAACATTAGACAGCCCACGTACCCGAGAGAAACACAAGGACAGGCGCAACACTAAAAGCTACCTTATTCTTCTTAATCCAATGCATATATTGTACGGGGATTGTCTAATGTTTTGCGCGCATCGATCATCTGTAGTATTATCCTAGCGAACCCACTGCTTTTGTGAGTGTGTTTCGCAGAATAAAAAATGCAGACCAAGAATATAATATTCGTGCCGTAAGAAATCGTGTGAGAAATATCCCAAAATGACGCAAACTTTTCGTTGTTTTCTGTGTCGCTCGTGAGGAGAAGGAAAAATAGGAGCTCATCATTTACTGATTTACATCGGCTGGTGCCTACGAGCCGCAATGTTAGAAAAAATGCTACCAATAAGTTTTCTCTACTTAGTTAAGCCCTTTAACAGCAGAAAGACAAAAATACGGAAAAAATAAAATGCTTCGCTGCTCCAGGCGATGCTTCAGAGAGCGGCTCAGTCCACATTGAAGCAATGCTTCTTTTCCTAGGCTCGGCTACGTTTAAAAAAAAAATGTTTTACAAACGGGGCTGAAAAAAGCCCCCACTAAATCAGCTGTGGAGAATAAGATGCGAGATCGCAATATGCGAGGCAATACTAGAAAGAAGACTCGTTGCGTAATTTTTTTTCCCACTCGAGATGTGTAATTCCTGTGCCTTTGCGCGTGTATGTAATGGCTTCAGCGGAGCTGTTGTACCGATGAGAATACATTGCTTCATATTTGGACGTACTATGGTGAAACGGGCTGGCAACGCTGCTGGCTTTTGTGTTACTAGAAGCGGATCGATACAGATAAAATGTGTTTATTTGGTGTCTTCTGCAGTGTCGTCAGACGGAATATTTTTATCTGGAACAAGAAACATAGCCGGCGGGGTTATGGGAAGGTGGCAGAAGCAAGAAAGCAGGAGAAAAGGGGGGGGGGGGGGGGGGTGTCCTAAGAGATGTGCGGCTGAATGCAAGTCACCTGTCAAAAAAAAAAAAATTCTATCGCCTAGCTTCGTTGCAGATCTCGATCTAGCCAAGCGATGGAGCAGTACAAAACATCGCCGAATCAGAGATCAGGAACGAGACTTACGCATCTTAGAGTGTGGCAGGTGCGTGACGTACCTCACAAATTCCATCCACCCCGCAGCAAGGCGCGAACTACGTAATTAAATCGTATACTTCAAGTGAAGCCCGCACCACTATGGAGGGAGAACTCTGTTTCCAAGGCAAATCTAGATTAAGGTTTTTAACAAGTGCTCCAGAGCTCAGTTTTGTCTTTCGACGAGGCCGGTGCTACCTAAATGCCACGCTATGACTCTGATATTCATTAAGCACGTTACAAACTGGTGCAGTTTCATTCGCATCGCTAGTGCACGTGTCTCTCGGCGGGCCCCACTGGCAAAGCGCGCTGGTTTTGGCGCCCGAATCAGTGGTCGCGCGAGTTCCTAATGAGTCAATTTCATGGTTCGAAGGACTCTGGTAGTTCGGAGCCAAGAGCAGAGGAACAAGAGCCGTGAGAGGCAAATTAACCGGCTCATTTAATTCTCACATTAGAACCCGAGCGAGTCGTGAGTGCTTCAGAGTTGGTCTCTTAATGGATATTCTCTTCTCGCTGCTGTTCCCAACACGGAAGCAAAAAAGAAACGCTTTGCACGTGAGAAGCTTGATCAAGTCACACAAGTGCATACACTTTTTCAATACGACGGACACGGTTGTAATTGGCGGCCCGCGCCGTGCGCCTAGTAGATGATAATTACCAGTGGCGTAATTAACGCCACGTGCGCTTTACTTCTAACTCGCCTCAATGCGACCCTTCAGCTCTGTTCAACTGTTCTCGCGTTAAAAAATCAGCTTTAGCGCTCACAACGAGAACGGCTAAGTTTGACTAGGCATTCAACGCGCGTCAGTGCGAAAGCGTTGTCCTTTTTTTCTTCCACAAAATGCAAAGTGATGGCCAGGGACTTCAGGTTCCGCATACGTTGTTTTTTTAATAGCTTTCTAGCAATAAGTTTCCAATTGCTGTGCAGCTACGAATGGGGTTTTCTATTCCAAAAACTGCGTCACTTTTGTCGCCCTTGTACATCATCAAAATCTTCCACGGTGATGAGGTGGATAATGCGGATGTTGTCCATCTGAATATGAACCGTAAAGGCCACGTGCCCAAAAAAGCAATGCAGCAACCACATTCATGTTGGTTAGTGTGGCCCTGTGCCTGTTACTGTACGCTTTGAGGGACTGAGAAAATTATGGGAGTGAATCTGTTGCGTTATTTTCATACGGATGAGTAATGCTCTTGTAATGCCAGGTGCCTCAAAGAAGTGCACCTCTAACTTTAAAAAAATAGGTTTTTTGAGCTTTGAATGTGGTTTCTGTGGCATAGTAATATGAGGGTTGATGGACATTTGAAAACGTGCAAACCATACCCAGTAAGATCCTTAAGAAATTTCTGACAGCTAGCTTATTATTATTGCAGTTAGGCGCCTGGTCGCCTAACTGCTGTGATTAAGATGCAGATTTGAGGGGGCCATTAGTAATAGCCATATCAGTTTTTTAGAATTTTGAAAACGAGGTTATATTCGGCGCTGTGGCCCACAAGTTGTGGCCACCTCGAGCCAAAAGACGTGCGCTTTTGAAACGCGCGCCACCTTGCATTGCGCAAAACGACGACTCTACCACAAGTTAGTGGAGCGTGTGCCTCGTGGTCTTCCCTGTCCCCTCTCGTCTGAGGGGCTCGCGGCTGCGCAATGCTCCAGACCACCCTTGAAAGAGTCGGTCACGTCACACTTGCTCCACAAAGTGACGTGCGGTGGGGGCGTTGTTTCATGCTATAGCCGAAGAGGCGCGCTTTTCGAAAGAACGCGTCTTTCGCTCGAGATGGTCAAAATTTTCCTAGCCACAGCGCCGAAGGTACTCGCGTTTTCTAGATTCTGAAAATGATATGGCTATTACCGACAGCCCGCTAGAAATCTCCATTTGGAAACAGGTGCCTAGCTTCAATCGTTAAGCAGTCAACTATAAGAAATTTGTTAACGGTCTTACTGGATAACATGATTAACATGTTTTCTGATGTCCGCAAACACTGGTATACCTTTCCCACAAGAAGCCGCCTTTATATCGCAAAAAGACTATTTTAACAGTTACTGATGGCCTTTCCTGAAACACTTGATATACTACACGCATAATTAAAAGCGAGAAATTAAGGCCGTGTGAACAACATGAGCAAATACACACTTTCCTTGCATGTAATTGCTATGAAAAAAATCAAAAAGATTATTTTATAGTTTCGTTTTTTTAGTGGGAAAACACTAATTTATGAGGTCTAACCGGGTCTTCCGAGTTTGTGTGAAGCTTGACATTGAGGATGGCTTTGACCAAACCGTAAATAAATAAACAAGATAAAGATATGCCGTGACTGCGATTCGGACCCGCGATGGCGCGAAAAAACCAGCTTCGCTGGCCACTGCACGCGAGCACTAAGCTACCGGCGCAGCCGATCAGACATCGTGTTTAACTGGAACACACTCTCGCGCTGTGCGCTGCACGTCGTCGTTTTCATCTACTTAATACTCCTATCGAACTAATTTAGTCGCAAGACGTGTTGACCAACCAGCAAAGAAAAACCATGGGCCAGCCATGCTAAAAACATGCTTTCGCACATCTACTCGGTGTAGGTATACATTAAAACCCTATGGCTTTTTTATTCGTATATGAACGACCACTCCGCTCTCCACTTACCGTCGCTGCTCTGTGCGAATGTTGCTGTAAATTAGTTCGAATTCAAAGATATGACGTATGCGGATACGTTGACAGTGGTTCGGTATATGCCACAAGCAGCTGAAATACTCAAAAACTGTACCCAGTCACGAAAGTATACCACGTGTGCTAGTCCGCCATATTTGTAAGCGACATACATGTGGCGGTTGGATGGACTCCGTCCGCGAAGACACTAGCTGGAGTATCTGCCCATAATTCAGTAAATTAACCTTTCGGGTAAGTTTACTTTCGTGGGACTTTATAGCACGAAAACCAGAAACAGGTAAAGATGATACACCCACACACATGCACAATCGCTGGACTCACAACGGATTTATTGCACCAAAATATGATGAATCTGCGTCGCGCATGCGCGCATGGAATACAAATAGAAATAAAGACACGTACGAATGACACGCTTAGACCAGTCACATAAAAAGGCCCGTCGTATCTCACGGAAGAGAAAAGGTCGCATTCCGAGCTATACAAGAAAATCGAACCATCCCATTCGCAGTTCTTGCCCCGTTTTCCTTATGTCGTGCGCTTCGAGAAGGTCACGTGCGGACTGATATTAGCTTTTGCCTGGTATCTGTGTACGGTTAAAATGCGGCAAGCATTTCTTGCACGACCTGCAATGCTCAACCAAGAGCACATCTACGTTGTCTAAATTTCGTCCATGCTCCCTTCATACCTGAGAAGTACTTCCCATAATTGAAAAGGTCATGTGCAGGCAATGTTAAGTACTGCTGTGTGCCAACAAATTTCAGCATGGTTATGTTAGCTGTGACCCGTTCTTATTCTCCGCACGAAGTGAACCGATCATTGTCAATTTTTTTTTATCAATCCAACATGGCAGAGAGCTTTGAAGACTGTCGTCACGCTCTGGAATCTAGCACATTGACGCCAGACCAAAGCGTAGCACAAAGGAGTTCTTGAATGTTGAGAAGTCACTGTGCAAAAAGAGGAGCGAAATGTTCTCTGTTCTGGGAACACTATCCGCTCCCTTGATCTCTCGCAGCAAACAAACCAGAAGCAGCAGCTGGCAAAGGCGTACGCGTACCGCAGAAATATCCACAGCGGGCGCTTCGGTCGGCACCGAGTTCAGCAGCCCGCAGCATGCACACTCCACACTGAGCCGCAGCAGTCGGAGTCGTAAAAACTAGAGCCGTCCCATTGTTTCCAAAACGAAGGAAAAGAAATCATGAAGTGAAATGGCAACACAAAGAAAACGAAAAGAGCTCGTTCGCTTTGGCGGCGCCCCTCCAAAGGTTCCTTCGAGGCAGCCTGCCTTGCCAGCTCTGCAGCGGCCCAGTTCGGACTGCTAGGAGAACGTGTAAATAAAGGAGTCCAATAAAAGAGGAGGAAAGAAAGAGCGGATGCGAGCCCGCACTTTCGCGCGCCAGAGGACGAACAAGGCTATCGAGACGAGAAGGTGACGAGAGCAATAGAAGCAGCAACTCCGCGCGAGCGAAATACGCCCTGCAAGCTCCCGGCGCCACGGCAAGCTGACGCATGAGAAGGGTAGATCTCGGCGGCTTCGTAAACGCAGCTGGAGCCCCAGTTCTCACGCGGGCCCGCTCGTGCTCTGTAGAGCAGAGAAACACGGGAGTGCAGCGATGGAGAGGGTGAGGGACAGCGTACACGCACGCGCACAAACGCGGGCAGTGAGTAGAATTCTCGCGAGCCTCTTCGGATCGCACGGTGCGTAGCGTTAGTCGTCGTCCCCGTCGCAACTTCGCTTATGCGCGATGCGCTCGCTCGATCCATCGCGCGCCAACACTCGCGTGTTTATACGGTGAACTGTAGCCGCGCTGCTGCGTATCGCCAGTAAGTGTACTGATACGCTCCCCGTCCTTCGTCTAGTCGGCGCCATTGCGCGTATTTTGTAGCCCCCCCCCTCCCCTCCTCTTGCTTGAGCGCGCCGCACCCGCCATGTTCTCTTTCGGTATTGTTGTTCGTCAGCGTTGCTGATTGCGCTGCTTTCGATAGCCCCGGCTGTCTTTACCCTAGACAGACCATTCTGCGCTGCTTGGGGAGGCTTCCTCTTCTCCTCCCCGGAGCTCAAATACATTTGTATCTCCGCGCGCGGCTGCTTCCGCGATAGTGAGCAGCACGCCGAGTGTTTTCGCCGCGCTCCAACGTGTGCCTGCAGGAGACGTGAGGAAAGAGACGCCATCACGCGGCGTTCTCGCGCCTCGCTTTCCCTTAGCCCATCGTCCCTGCGCTTTCTTCCGGCTGCTTTTTACTTGCACTTGTCCCCTTTTCGGATACTGTTGGCTCCATTTCGGCGCCAGGCAGCACTCGTGTGCAGTTCTATTGTTTTCTTTGCTTTCTGCGTACCGAGTCCTCTCGAACAATGAAGCGCGGCTCCTTCTCGGCTCCAGTGCCGCCTGGAATGGGTGTTCGTATTGCGCCTTTTTTTTTATTTGCTTGCCTGACACACGTGCGTGCAATAAATGAGAGATTCTGGTGTGATGGCATTATAAAAACCTCCAGTGTGTGTGATGTGTGTGTCCAGTGACTGCAAGGCAGCGAACCCCACACAAAGACAACATCTATAGACTATATGAGAGTGTCTAGGGAGAGACCACGTAGTAGAAAAGCAATACAAAAAGGGGCCATCAGCACAAGGCAGGCATTGTTTCAGCTTCTGAATCCTGTTGGAACAGGAGAGAGCGAGGCTGGAAAAATTTGTACGTGTAACACTAAATAATTATTAGTCTCCGATGTTCACTACAAAACTGAAACGGTGAAATATTCTCCTGAGGCGGTTATTTTAATGTGGTAAACCTGAATGACAGGTATTTCGTGAGTGTTCTAATAGTCGTGGAGCGCATAAACAAGGATGATAGGATTTAAAAAAAAACACGAACACCACCGACGTGCCACAGTTGTAGCATGGTGCTGGCTGCCTTTTTCGGGTGAACTGGCGTTCAAAGAAGTAGTTTACATGTAGTAGGGAACGTTGAAACCTGCAATGCTGACGCGTTTTTGCTGTGACATGGTAGTGCGCATTGTGCTGCGCCTTCGTACAACCATGTTACCATGTTCAAAAAGCTAGCGCAACTATAAGCCCATGGCGGCAGCAGCCACAGCCTGTAAATAGAATTTTCGTTCATATGCAGCAGATCAAGAAGACTTCACGATATCAGTAGGAACTTTCTAAAGCCTGGTATGCAACGAAGTAGCAAAGCGTTCACGTTCGAGCGTTGGAGTGAAGTTAGAGGACTCCTATTGTTATTTGAGTAGAGGGAAAGAGACAAAGCCACTTTGTATTTGCGACTCGTGTGATTGCCGTTTGCGTCCCTGGCGTATTCGGGATGATTTGGTCGATGTTCACATAATACGGGAATGCAACATCTGGAACTAGATTAGACGACGCATGCGTTGCCGTAAAATTTTCTATAGAGAAAATGGGAGCGTATTTATTTAGAGAATACCAGGACACAAAACAAAAAACTTCCAAGTGTTTGCGATCTGCTGCGTAACACGCTAAACTAAGATGAAGCTGTCGCCGTGTTTCTGTTTCGATTTTGCTGATACAGCCAGACCTCGCTTAACGAAGTGGTTTATAACAAAATAATAAATATAAGGAAGTAATAGGCATAACCCTTATAAGCTCCCATAGAAACCCATGCATTTCATTTCTCGATTTTACGAAGCGAAATTTTTCCACAACGAGTATAACGAACCTCCAATGAACCCCACTGTCCATTTCACGCGTAGTACGGTGTCCAACACCTCCGCACCGATTCGATGCGGCATATTAATATCACCGCGCTTAACCTGCTCTCTCGAACACCGAACAAAACATGCGGAAACGTTGTCACTTCGAGCGAAGCCAGCATTCAGCATTCGTCTGCATGGTTTGACGCAGGTGCTCCCTTCGCCGCATTAAGGCTACGCAGTCCGCTCAACGACACCACGCTGCGCTGTGCGCACGCCTTGCTGCTCCGTGTGGTTCTTCCGCAGAGTGGACAAGGTTATTAAGGCGAAAGCCTTTAATGCCTCATACTGTCGTTAGCAGACGCGTCGGCAGCCGTGTCGGCAGGTTTGTCCGCCTTTCGGCGTCACTGCTTAAAAAGAAACTGCGCCGAGGGCGGGAATCGAACCAGGGCCTTTGGCATTTGAAGCGGAGACGCTACCACTCCGCCACGAAGGCGCAAGATTCGAGCGTGAATAAGGGCGCATCTAGTGAATGCATGGGTTTCATAAATAAAATAAAAGGAATAAAGTCAAGAAAAGGAAAATAAAAATAAGTAAATAAACAAAAATAAAAACAAAACAAAATAATATATGAAAATAAAAACAAAAACAATAAAAATAAGAAAATGAGAAAAAAACAAAATAGGGAAAATAAAAAAGTAAATAGAAGCAAACAGTCCGCCAGGAAAGGCTTTTGCCTTGCAGCACTTTAGAGAGCCAAAGCGCCCCCTGAATTTTTACAGTTGCCCCATTTTCAACCTTATCGCTGCACAGCGAGCGAGCCCAGCTTCCCTGATTGCATGAGCAGTTTGGTTTAAGATATCCTGGAGCGATTACACGGTTCAAACCTTTTGGCAGTGCGCTTACTGTGTTCGACGGTAGCGATGTCCCGCCGGTTAAACAAGGTAAAGCGGCGGAGAACGAAAGTGCAGTTCCATTTTCATTGTCCAGATGGCGGCCATTTACAAGCCTTCGGTGGAGCTTTGTAAAGATTGGTCTGGCATGTGGATTTACCGCAAAACAATCCTGCCATGTCCAATACACCAATAAAATTTCAAGATTGCTCGAGGAAAGTGCACTTTTGTAGAATGACGCCCTGAACGTGGTTGAGAAAAGTTAGAAATAGAAATCTGTCCCCAGCTGCCATTTACCCAATGGCGTTTCCTCAGTCTCCGAGGTGCACATCTATCAACGGTTTACCGTTGAAGCCCACTTTATCCTCGCCTTTAAAGGAAAAGGACACAAAAAGAAAAAGAGAGAGAGATATTGATAACTACGTTTATTATTCACCTTCTCCACCCCTGTCAGATGATCTCATTTATGCAGAGAGGATGAAGAGGCACAGCAACGGCATAGCGGAAGGGAAGAGTCGGTCGCCAGACAGAACATAAAGGGAGAGCGAATGTAAACTTAGGCGCAGTGAAAGCACCTCTGCGTCTGCGCGAGCTTTTGACGCGACCTCTGCCTGCCTCAAAACAAAGCAGGAAGCGGGAACAGTAGAGCCACAAAAAAGTAGCAGCCTAAACAGGGAATAGCCGGCACCCAAATCCCCCAGGAAGGGGGTGGGCGGGAGCCGAGTTCGGGAAGGCGGGCTGGCTTCCAACGAAGTTTCCGCCGCGAAGTAACGAAGCGCCGCGTGCGCAGCAGTAGCACGTGCCTCCATTGGCAGCAGCACCAGCCAAGAGGCAGGCAGGAAGGCGGCAGTGCGCGTCTCCTCTTCCTGATTGAAAAGAGAGCGGCGCCCGTGGGTGCGGGTGGCGGCGGTTTCACGGTCGACCAAGCGCGCGCGCGCGGATCGGCCGGCGACGCCACGCCGGGGGTCGTCGCTAGGAAGCAACCACGCCGAGGAGTTCCATTTCGCAACGGCACCGCAGCAGCCAAGCGGAACCTGGGCTCCCAGGCCCCAAAGTGCGCCAAGACGCAGCAGCAACAGCGGCGGGAGGCCGCGCCCGGCCGTTATCTCTCTGCCAGCTCCCCTCAATCTTGGAAGAAGCAAGAGAAGCGTGAACCAACCCTCCTCGGGATAAGGTGCATGGAGGAGGTAACAAGAAGAGCAGCCAAGCCGGGCGTCGTGGATGTGGTCGTAACACGAGCGTGCGGGCGCGCGCACAGGCGAACTCACTCAGCTGTCGCGTCGGCGGCGCTGAGAGCAGTAACAACCGCCGAGTGGCGGCGGCGCGAGCTAGTGCCGAGTGCTGTAACTCATCCTCGCTGTAGGCGGCCTGAGTGCGTGCGTGTCCTCATTCTCGGCGGGCTCGGATGCTTCTCAACGCTCGCGCGGTCAATCCGGGCGAGCTCCTCGTCGCTTGTTCGCCGCCCCGGAACTGGTCGCCCGTCCGCGCTGTGCCTTGATGCCGGTGCCGCTGCTGCTTACGTCGGCGAGATGGGTTCGCATCGCGTTCGCTTTTTGCGGCGCCGCTGATTTTAGTTGCGTGCTCCGCTCAAAAGTTTTGGGAAAGGAAGTCGTCAGGGAGAGAGAAGAAACTTGTGCCAATGTAATCTTCCAGACGAGCGGAGCCCGGACCTTGAGGAACGCGGCCGAGTGGCGAATTGTACTATAGCTATTGCTGCAGGAAAAGAAAGAAGCAGAGAGAGCTTGAGACGCGAAGACAATGTAAGTTTCTTTGGTATTTACAGATCGATAACGTCCCCCAACAGGCCTACTTATCGTTCCCAGCATGTAGAGGTGAGGCCAAAGTTTTACGGAGCACGCTTTGCAGTTTTAAAATTTCTCACTTGTTCTCTAGACAACATATGGGGCCTTCTTGAGTTCATGCGGGAGCGCACCAGCGGCACGTCCTACCATGTGCATAAAGCACTTCCTAATTTTTGTTAGGTAAAGCGTGACAGAAGTTTTGTTGCCGAAGCTTGAGCGGGAGTGTACATACACAGCTTCCGTACGCTGTCGATACTGTGCTCGTGACAACTGCACTTCCTAATGACTGAAACTGCTGCTCCGAAACCAATTGGTAGCTTCGGGAAGGACAAATTGGGCACCACAAGCGACGGCCAGCAAATATGTTTCATACTTCTTTCTGCAACTGTGCGTATTCTGAAACCAAAGGTGCGCTGCGTCCAGCGCACGCACATACACTGAATCTGCGTATTGTAGTGCCGGCGCCCACATTTCGTTGGCTGGCCTCTCTGGAAACAAGCGCTGCGCGCCCGCCGTCGCTCAAAGCAGGCCCAGACTCTCTCGGACATGTCGCGACGTGCAGCGTGACTCATCCCGCCAGGCCGGCGCCGACACGGACCCTTCCTCCTCCCCTCCTCTCCGTCGGTGCGGGCTCCTCCGACGCGTCACCGGCCGTCGCCTCTCGACCATTGGTCTAATTTGAACGGTGGCCAGTGCCGTGACCTGATTAGAGGATTTGAACTGCTGGCTGCCGCAACCGACAGCGGTGGCTTTAAAAACGGAGCCGCGCTGAGCCCGAGCAGCAGACGGGCAGCAGATCTTAGAGCCATCTCGCCGGAGCTACGCTCGCCGCCGGGGCCGCCCTCCTTCTTTGTGCTAGCCCGTGGTGCTCTTGGCCCTTGTATCATTTAAAAGCCCTTGTACACACTGTACATAAAAGTCACTTTGACTCACCGTCGCCTCGACCGTTTCCTGGCTCGGACTCCCTGTCCCAACAGTGGTGGCAGCGGTGGGATGCCAAGTCCCAACAGTATGCGCGCGTGCCTACGCTTTGAGGAAATTGAGGCTTTCTTCCAAAATTTCGATGCCAAATTCTCGGCTTCTTACAAATCCATCATGCCAAATAGGAGATATTGAACGGTGTGTTAAACTTAGAGTATTTTATACCAGTTAGTTAGAGTGAGTTGCCAAGATCAAGTGTGTAGATAAAATATTTCGCAATAGAGAAAGAAAAAAGAAAGAGAAAGCGATTAGATTAGAGAAATTAATGTTCAGTTTGCTGTTTAACAATGAATGAGATTTACAAGCGGCACAGAAGGATAGGTGGAAAACGTCGTTGTCTTATACCCCTGTCACACGGGCATTTCGAAGGCCCTCGAATCGATAGTCTATCGACTCGAAGGTGATCGAGCGCTGCTACACGGCCAGTTTGAACGGCCATCGAGTCAATACTCTATCGAGTCGACGGAGCAGCCGAGAACTCTCTCGAGATTTCGAGGGCCTTCGAGCGTTGCCCAAGGTTGCTAGCATTGCTTCGAACGACAACAAACATGGCGGCGCCCTTCAAAGCCGGACCCCTCGCTTCGGACTGAATTCTCGTTGTTGCTGCCTTTTTCTGTCCGTTCACTGGTCATAAATGGGGCACCGGTCTTTCGCTTCGTCTCATCTTGCCTACAAGAAAACGTATAAGTGATAAATTTCCTTTATTTTTTATTTAGAGTGACGATTCTGCCGCTGCTAGGCCTAAGAGAGTCGGTTTGTTGACAGTAATGGTTCCCGTTTTGACAACCAGAGGGCGCCACTAGAGGCTGAGTTTATTTGTGCGTCTCTGCTAGCATACGCTGAACTAAATGTGGGAATGCGCCGGCGTTTAGCGTACGTAAGCGTGGTACGTAGACTCGTGGTACGTAGACCGCATAAATGTATGCTCTTTTCTCACTGTATCTGTGTACGCCGCGAACGGCTACGTGGTGCGCAGAGCGAGAAGCACCAGCGGCGCGGCCGTTCCAACTCGTCCGGGCGTCAACAGATGAGAACAGGTCCTAGTTTTTGCGGCGAGCGAATCTGCTTCGCTTGCCGGATTTTTGAACAAGTGTGAACGCGCCTTATGACTGCCAAAAGTGTATTTCAACATTTAGTTAAGTGTCGTCAATATATTTTTGTTATTTGCGTGAAACCGAACGTAGCGATTGTGGCGCCACACGAGCTTGGCGTAAGACGCGAGAACGATTTCAATGGCCATTGAGATTTGCCGTGTAGCAGCTCCACAACTCCCTCGAGTTCGATGGCGATCGAAAATCTCGATGGCCCTCGACTCGATGGCCATTAAAACTGGCCGTGTGACAGGGGTATTAGACATACTGAGGGTGCAAGAGAAGCCCACGAAGTTTAACACATACGGGTCAGCCGGCCAGTTTGAGGAAACTAACCACTTCGAAGCCTTTCGAGACGACGAGTATTGATCGCGCTTTGTAGCATTTTGTCCGACAGCGGCCAGTTCATATTCTCTAATGTAGGCGAAAACCAGTATTATTGAGGCTTTCGTTACCATGCAGTTTAAAAGCGCAAGCCCTAAAGTATAGCTCTAAGCCTAAAAATCCTAAGAAGGCACACAGGCCGTGCAGCCCTTTTGCCTCCATATCCTTCGCGCCGGCCCTAGCGGTGGGTGTCTGTGAGGCTTGGACCTTCGTGCCATGAAAACTAAGTTTCCACCAGAAAAGTCCCGCAAACCAAACTGCGACCGAGTCAATAATATGACTTTATATACAGAACAATATATATATATATGAACTCGGTCGACCACTACAGCACTTTCCGTTAGAGGCACTCAGCAGCAGCTGCGTTTTCCACAAACTTCCACCCCTTTGTGGACGCTGCTGCATCTGTGTGTGTCTTTCGTGCTCCTTTACAAGCTGCGTTAGTAAGAACAGGACTCGCATTATCGGTAGTTCTATCTGTCAGGAGGCATTGAGTACTGCAGCAGGAAAACAATATGGAGTGCTTTTTTTCTTTATCCTTGCCCGAATACAGGCTTTGCGTTCGATATGACTGATAAGCATCTGCAAACAATGCAGCTTATTTGCGGCGTCTTTAAAAACCACGGATGTCCTCTATGTTTTTTGCTTCGTCTTCACCCTCGAACAAGCTTGAGCGCCACCATGTGTCCCTTTCGGAGGACCTAAGAAAAAAAAAATATACAGGCAGTGGAAAGCAGAAGCTGAAGCACTGCTCTCCAGAAACAAAGCCGGTCCATCGCGTGGCATCGGCGATGCATCACCGTCTCGTCGCATGCAGTGACCCGGTGGAAAGGGCTCGGGGTTGAAGCGCCGCGCTCTGCGCGCTCGCGACCCTCATCAATCACACTCACCAAACACGGTGGCGCTCTGCCCGGTTCCAAGCGGAACTGAGCGATCCTTTCGCGCCACGCAAGCGCAAAAACGCCTCGAGCTCGTGGCCACTGCAAACGCAGGCGCGTGACGACGGAGCGCCCGCGTAACACGCCACGGCTGCTGCTGGCGTCACCGGGGCCAGCCCCTGGCGCTGCTGCTTCCAGGCGAACCCTCTCGATCAGGCGCGCAGGCGTGGCCGCAACACATCACGCCTTCTGGAGCGACGACGGCGAGGCGACAAAGTCCCCCGGGTGCCAAAATAATCAGACCTTCACATTGCTGTCGTTTCAAGGCGGCTTGTTTCAACGTTTCTTTCTTTCTCTAGATAGTTATTCTCGTTGAGGGAGTCTCGAACGGGCCTCTTTGGAACGCATTTTGTCGCCGCTTGTCGAGACATCCAACGGCGCTGAGCCGGCCCGTTATCTCAGCCGCCGCTCGACGACGAAAACGATGGGCCCCTGCGAGCGTTCCGGAGGGACGTGTACCGCTGCAGCGCGCTAACATGCTCTGCAGCTTTTTGATGGGAACGCCTGCTGACAAGGCATTGTTGGGTCGAGTCTGTAAAGAAAAAGCAGCGAGTCACCGAGGCGACGGCCGCGTGCACACATTTGACGCACCGCCGGCGAAGCAACCATCTCGCGAGCGCGAGATATTCACCGTACATTACCTACGTGATTGAAGATAGGCGGCCGCGATATTCACCGCACATTAGCTCCGTGACTGCAGGTGCAACGAGCGGCGCGCCCGTAAACGCAGGCGCGACACTTTGTGCCTATCTTCGGACTGCGCTGTAACGAGCACTGACGCGGCCTCATTCGATACGACAACCCGTTTCTCGAGCGCATCGCTTCTCTGAAGGGAGCACGACGCCCTCCGAGCGTAGCGCTGGAAGCTGTAACTGTGTCTGACTAGAACAGTGCAGCGCCGTCAACGTCAGAGATGGGGTCGGCGCTGGAAAATCACAGGCAGAATTTGCGAGGCACATGGAACGGCTGCCCTGCGTCTTTGATATGCGATTGTTGGCTATCGGGGCTGGTCGGCCACTGTTGCGACATCAATCGTACGTTGTGATCAGTTTGTGCATTCGGCTGTACAGCGAGCCAGTGGCAGACCTTGCTGCCTGGCGCTGCAGTGTTTTACCCCTATTGAAGGTATCTCAGCGTGCGCAGATCAGGATGGCAGTGGAGAGCATGCAGCCGTTATCAATTGATAACGAATTCCCCGTACTGCGCCACGATGCTTCAAAAGTCAGGCTCCGTGTAAAGACCCTGGTGGAAACTGCATGTTGTAGCTTCGCATAGAGGAGGGCCATAAGTGCGCACTGTTTTGAGCTTCAGGATTTGGCTCTCAGCAAGCAGAAAACGACCGTAGGGGTTCCTGTTTTAACGCGACAACTTGAGAGTAGATGTTGGGGGAAAAGTCGTGCGTGTTGTCACGCTAATTCTGGATTGGCCGAGAGGGTTGTATCGTTAGTTGTTGAGCTCTGGAATGCAAACGATTAAAACTGAACTTAAATTGTGACTTGTGTGGTCGTATCACGACTGAAATTTAAGTATGGCATATAAGGATCTAAAGAAAATTGTTTAGCTTGAAAGAAAAATGGGGCGCTTAGTTGTTCACCGAAACCATGAACGTTGGGATACGAGCTAGACATACCTACAGACCTGTGAGGCACGTTCATTCTACTTGGTTACAGGGAGACCTTGTGTGTCTTGTGGTGTATCACGTGGTGTAGTTTGCCTATTGATATGTGCTAATGGGTGTGCGTAATTAGAAATAGGCACTAATTCAGAAAGAAAGCAGCAAGTAACTATTAACGATTTTGCGTCATACCTTTAATGAGGAGCTCAAGTGTTCCCCCGATTTTTATGATTGCTTTTAAAAGCAATGCTCTGTCTCATTTTCTTGATGACAGTGGTTTTAGGAGTGTTCCAATATTGATGAAGATGCAGCTGCGAGTGCAATATTTGTACCCTAATTCTAAATAGACAGTTTATACATAATATGCATTGCAGATGGGGAAGATAAAAACAAATATGCTCATTCATGTTAACTAGTCATGCTTCTCCTCTCGCTAACGAGGTGGCTGGTTGATATTTCTCTCTTCGATTTCCTTCATTCGGCTGCTTGGTCATCGCCCTCAATGTTTCATGAAAGATTCCGACTGAGTAAGGCTTATTAACTACGTGCTGAGAGAGCTACCACGTTATTGAGGATGTCCCAGAGTTGCGAAACTTCACCTAATTTATCACACGCTTTTTCTTAAATATTTTTCCCGAGCTAATATACGCAACTAGATATCGCGAAAGCCAAGTTCTATTTTTTTTTTCTTTTTTGCGCATGGATTGTCTGTGAGGATACCTCATTAAATATAAGCTGGCCGCGTGCTTTGGATTAGAGGCTTCCATCATTAACGCAGAGAATTGTAAGAGGGTGGAGAGAACAAAACAAAAAAAAACTTTATAAAGGCCGGTATTGCACGGCGAAGTCAGTGAAAAGGACAGACTATAGCGAATCGCGAAAACTTAACTAAACACGCAATAGCAAAAAATAAACGCTTTGAATTAACATCTGTTCGGCTATTCAGCTCCCCTAACGTCTACACCACAACGTAATCATTGCCGTTTTAACTGCTGAGCCTGACCGTGGATGTTGGCCTTTGACATTACACATCGTGGACTCGGCCAGCAGTGCTGAGCTCCTAGCTAGTGTCAAGCTGATGATTAAGCTGATGATCAAGCTGATGGTCAAGCTGATAGTCAAACTGATGGTCAAGCTAATGGGAAAGCTAATGGGCAAGTTGATAGCAAGATGATAGCAAGATGATAGTAAGCTGACGGGCAAGATGAAGGCCTGCTTCTGTCGGTCCGTGTCTTCGTTTTTGTGCGCTTGTGGAAATTCAAGTATGTGGAACCAACCAGCCCAACCTTCATAGCTCTTGCACAAGAACTCGCGGTTTTAGAACTTAGGGGATGGAAGTCGGTCATTTTTGCGCCTAGGGTTGGCTGGTACATACCCGTTAAAAAAAAAAAATATTAGAGCAGAGCGGACGATGCGCCGCCTATTCTATTACATAGCCTGTGGTTTGGGACAGTGAATGATCCGTTGCGAGTCATGTCCTCGGGCTATCTTTCTTTGCTGTCTTCTCTATGTGCTGTTTTGGTTTTATTAATTGATGAAATTTGCGTTTCTGGGTCTGCCGGCAAACCGCGCTTTTCTTTCCTTCACTGCTTTGCCGCCGCGGTGGCTAAGTGGTTATGGTTCTCGGCTGCTGGCCCGAGAGATGCGGGTTCCATCCCGGCCGTGGCGGTCGAATTTCGATGGAGATGAAATTCTCGAGGCCCATAGTACTGTGCGGTGTCAGTGCACGTTAAAGAACCCCAGATGGTCGAAATTTCCGGAGCCCTTCACTACGGCGTCTCTCATAGCCTCACTCACTTTGGGGCGTTAAACCCCAATAAACCAAACCAAACTTTCTCTGCTTGAGTGGTGGCATTATTTATATGGTGCTTTGCGACGCCTTGAAGGTTCTTCGTGACTAAAGAAAAACCTGGCTCGGACCTGCATGATTAACATAGCTTGCAAGAATTTGATGCTCAAAAGATACACGAAAAGTGTCCGCTGCGCCAGCCACTGTCAGAGCTGGCGTGGAAGAGGTTGTTGGAACCGGCCTCTTAGGAAAAACGGTGACTACTTGTTACACCTGAAAAAGCGCACCATTCGAGTCGACTTAAAATCAACGTAAAAGGCATATTTCTAATGCGACGCGGTGCGGGAATTACGCCATGCTTTCATCCAATCACTTCTGCATGGACAGAATATGGACGCGTGCTGCAGAAATTGGCGAGACTAGTGCGGGTGCGTAAGCATGAATGACAGCTGCCCTGGAAGAAATTCTTAAGAAAAGTAACTTGCACTGGGCAGTCGCGCAATTCGTAAATTAAGCTCTAAGTAGAGGTACAACAGGGTAAGTCCAAACATCATCCCTGCAAAGTCAAACGCCCAGCAGGCCACTCGGCCCATTACGCACAACCCTTACAAAAATGCTTCTTGAGACAGTGTTGAAGTTCTCATGAGCAGACTCAACACGACATTTTGAATTTTTGTTGTGACCAGGATGGGCTAGTGTTGGTGTATTATTGTGGCCGAGTTGAAACTCATTGGAAAAGTGGCCACTGTGCTAGAGTTGTGCCTTCTCAATGAAATTTCTGCTTTGCGTTTATGTTGAATTCATGTTGGAATTACGGGAGGGAATCAACACGCTATTCTGAATCTTGGCTGGGGTAAAAAAGCAAAAAATCCTGGGAATACATTCGTATTGTGCCAGATGGACCGACTACCAATGCACTTTTCGGCGGTATATTGATATTTATTGCTGCAATTTCTCGTTTACGTGAAGCCATCATACCCTGTGACGTAGTGCTCCACATATACGCACAAACACGTATGTATATAAATATACATAAATACGTACACTCTAGCCCTACACCTCCATCAGATAAAGAGCTTGGGAGAGTACTGCACACGAGGCTATGAATGAACTGACTAAGTGTTCAGCCTACGATCTTAAGTGCAACCTCGGCTTCGCCCTTATATAGTCCTACTAAGGGGTGTCCGGACCTGCGCAGGTTATGGCCTGCCGATCAGCAAAGTTATCTCAGTTATTACTATTAATATTTGTTTATTTTATGTGTAGTAGAAGTAATCAAGCTCATATGCAACGGTCTATTATTTGACGACCTTGATTCATTCATAAACAACATAAATAAAGCATTAATTAAGCGCCCTTTTTTATGAGAGCACATACGAATCCTCCAAAGAAGGCATGCCTGAAGGAGCATATTGCACTACTAGCACTTTTTTCTTTGCAAGAAAATGACTTTGAGCGGTTTTTGAGAGTTTTAATGGGTGCTGCATGTGTTCTTAATATTTGTAATGTGATCAGGTTCTGTTTGCACGATGCATGTCGAAATTATTTCATTTAGTTAGGCTTAGAAACGGCTGCTTTGAGATGATTCAACTGAAATTCAACAGAAATTGCTCAATAGTAAATCTCTTGACTACGCTCAACAACAATTCCGTGTAGCAGGTGTTGAGCAGGCTCAACATACATTGAGTTCATGTTGGTTTCCAGTTGATTCAACAGGAGCTCAACAAGGCGTCAACTGAAGCTCAAAAGTCATTTCTGTAAGGGAATCATTCATCCCCAAAACCATAGCTGACTGGAATAACCTACCATCAGATATTGCCACTGAAGTTAACACCGATCAATTTCATCAAATGCTGTGGACTCATATCAGAATTTGACGTCTCTGTTCGTCTTTGTGGTTAGCTGTTTTTTTTTTCAGGACTAATTTAATACCTGTGCATCTTGTTCGATATCGTATTGTAGTTTTTTTCTTTTTGTGTTATCCTTGAACCCCCGGTGTTTCAATTTTCACACTTTTATCTTATCTTTATTCGAACTTTAATCCACTTCTAATATTGGTGTTTGCGTATTTTGTGGTTTTCTTGCCATGTTTGCTGAAATTGTTTATTCTTACTGTTTTGTTTTTCGCATATTCTTTTTAGTGTGTTTCGTGTGCCCCCCCCCCCCCCTTATGTAATACCCTCTTGCAGAGGGCCTTTAGGGTATTTGAATAAATAAATAAATAAATAAACCTAGGGAGTGAATGTGAGTGGTTCTGATCGAACCAAAGGAAGGGATACACGGCAGCTGAAACGATACAAAGCAGAAGGGTCGATGTTCGCGCTAGGAATGCCTTGCAGCATTGAGAGCGTACGAGACGTCAGCGCTAAGCAGACGCCGCCTCGGCGTTATATTCGCGACCAATAATGGCTATCACCGAATTTTTCAACTAAGCTGTTGACTAGTTGCTGCTATAATTTTTTGTTCACCGCCTCCCTTGCTCTTCCAACCTAATTGTTCTAGGAAAGAACCTGTGGTATACAGACTACTACGAACGAAGGTTCTTTTCTTTTTCAAGTCGCTACAGTCAGTTGACTTCTTCTAAGCCTTCTAAGTTGACTTCTAAGTATTAACGCATAGTGCTTATCCTTGAGGTGCATGAAGATTGTGAAAAATGGTTAAATCGAACAGGCTCTCATTCAGTTTCGAAGGTTACTAGAATTAAGGGAAGTCTGGATACTTTCGTGCGATCTAGTACTGATGCCACCTTGCAGCCTTGAAGAAAGCCATTGGTAGTACTGAAATTCTGCGCGCTTCATTCCATGGTGTAGAAAAACCTAGTCCAGTCTTACTTGCGGTGAAGCGATAGCGCTACGTTCTCGCAAAAAGCTAGGAAAATTTTTGCGTGCTGACATTGAACTTGTTCGCGTTCGTCGTACTGGAAATTCATCTCGCTCTGCGAAGAACTGAGAGGTAATTCCTTCGAATTAACCTTCAAGCAATGCGGCTTACTGACCTTGGGTGAAAGAAGCAGAATTAAGAAACTGAGGTCTGCAGTTCACAGCACATTTCAGCTTGGACTGTAGGCAACAACGCACGCGCCGTTCCCAGACATCGAAAGGTTGCAATGGAGTCGAGTCAGGAGGGGTGAAGGGGAGGTTTGAACCTGTGCGCGTGAGCCGAATGTCGTGGCAGCGAGACTGCCCCACTTCGAGGGCGGGTCGGGGTGGACCAGCTGCCAGGGGTGCCCTGTTCGTTAGCATGCAAATTGGCATCGATTCCTCCCGCGCCTCCGCCGGCGAGGAGAGCCTAATTGCGGCAGAGTTTACAAACTCTACGCTGCCGCAGCCGCGCCGCAGACGCATACGTTGTTCGATGCTGGGCATTTTGTGCAGCGTCCCGGCTGGGCAACGTGCGCACTGGCGTTGCTTGCTCGAACTCCTTTGTATACCGGCCGCAGAGCCGATAGAGCAACCTTCTCTGGCAGATTTAATTAAAGCTGCTTCCGCTGGTACCGTCCCTGGCAGCGGCCACTGAACGCAGCCCAACCTGGCTACAGTGGCTGTGGCATATTGGCTCCGATGTATACACCTCGTGCGGCCGATATTGCACGCATCGCTTGGCCGTCACCTAATCTTTGACCAGGAAAGTTGGGCCCCGCCAGCCGTTCGTGTATAAAAATCTGCGAAACTGTTGGTGCCGCTGCCTTACGCTGACCTGGCATGTACACAGATTTGTTAGGAATGGGCAGTATTGGGTTTTTTGTACGGGGTCTCGCTGAAAAGGGTCTCTGTTGCGTATCTGGCTAGAATTACCGACGCCATTATGCCTATGCAGCATCCTGATTAACTAATGTAAACCAGTATGAACCTTAGCACTCTGTTTCGAATTTTCGACACGAAACGCTAGGAGGAAAGGTTTGGTTTGGTTTATGGGGTTTAACGTCCCAAGGCGACTAAGGCTATGAGAGACGCCGTAGTGGAGGGCTCCGGAAATTTCGACCACCTGGGGTTCTTTAACGTGCGCTGACATCGCACAGTACACGGGCCTCTAGAATTTCTCCTCCAAAGAAATTCTAGCCGCCCAGTATGAGACAGGGTGCACTAGTGCCATGTCCCATTCTTTGTTAGTGGTCTGTCATGCGTCTTCTGTGGCCTACTGTAATTAAAGGTGACCGGGAGTTCACTCCTGTGGAAATGGACAAATCAGCGACAGCTGGGTGGGCGAAATGTCGATGCTTGTGGCGCTTCACTCGCATCAGCGCTGACAACGTTTTACTGAGTACTGGAGCAGCCGGATGTAGCAACCAGTAATGAGGGAGCGTGGCTGTTGGATTTCAAGCGCTGGTTCACGCGTTCGTCACGGGAAGGTTGGGTGGTGTGGTTGTTAGAAGTGTGAGTGGGCGGCTTTGAAATGGGGTTACTGCGCTGAAAACACGCGCAACAGAAACATATGTGAACGCGACGCACGTTTACTCGCAACTGAATTTTATTGGATGAAAGATGCGATATATACGGTGAACAAAATCCCCGTGCTCAGGAATATCAATTCGCTGCTGTCACAACCTCACGTCGAGAAACCGCACCTCACATTCAGAAAGTAGAATAATATACCGCGGAAAAACTCTCTTGTACGATGGTCCCTCTGCCTGTAGACTGAAGACTGATTGTTAAAATGTTCCTTTAAACGAATATTCACACACCGTCCCGTATTAACACACGGTAAAGAAAAAAGAAATTCGTAGACCACAGCGCACACGCAGCGAACGTACGTTGACGTGGGGTTCACGTGACACACAAAGGAGCCATGGCTAAACGTTCTTTGAATCTTTCTCTGGACACCTGCACACAAATGGGCCATTTTTAAGGGAGGTCTAGACATGGCCATCAGTAACACCCTGGGTGCAATGGCTGTTAGTGCTTTCCGCTTTGTAGACCGCTACCTGGCTTTTGTGAACAGAGGGGCGCTCGAGTACCGTGTTGTTGAGGCCCAGAAGATTTTTAAAGAATCAGGGTTAGGCCTCAGCCTCATGGTTGAACTTCCCAAGGAAAATGAGCTGCAGGTTTTTTCTTCTGGCTCTTTTTTCTTCGGGACGCTCAAAAACAACTAAAAATGGCATAGTTCTGTCCAGCTTTGGTGCTGCCCTAAAAAAATCTTGCGTCCACGCAGTTTCGCAGAGTGTTCATCATCGAGTGCCTATACTGAAAGCAGCCGGCTACCGGAGCTCCGTGAGAGTACCAGCTTGCGAAAAATTGACCAAGAAGGTTAAATGTGCTTCTACTGCCTCTGCACAGACCGACGGCCAGGAAAGAAGGAAATATGCTGTGATTCCTTACCAGCATCACGTGGTACACAGTTTGAAGGATGTTGCGCAGCGTTACGGGGTGGAAATAGTGTATTCTGTTCTCTTGAAGATGGCCCGTTGGTACGCGCGCCTCCAGAGAAAGATTGAAAGCATACGACTAGACATAGAGCCTTTGTGTGCCACATGAACCGCACGTCACCATACGTTCACTGCCTGTGCGCTGTGGTCTACGAATTTCTGTTTTCTGGCGGGTGTGTTTATGCCGCACAGAGGGGACGGTGTGTTAATATTTTTTTAAAGGAACATTTTAATAATGTCTTCTGATGAGTATTCCCACGCTGCAAACACTGCAGTGCCTGTGAAAAAAAAAGACAAAGAAGGTGGGTCTTCCGCTTCTAGAAAAGACAGATTTTATTCTGGCATAGGGACTTCCGTGCACGAGTTTTTCGAGACGTATTATAAAGAAAAAAACACGTGTATGTGTTAGCGATTCTTCCTTTGTACTTGCTGCGTGGGAGGTATGAGGTCCGCTTTCTGGACGCGAGTTTTTGATTGGCAGCAAATTGATAGCCCTGAGTACGCGTTTTTTTATTCACTGTATATATGACATCATTCATCCAATAAAACTTAGTTGTGAGTCAACGCGCTTCCTGTCCACATGTGTTCTTGTTCTCCGTGTTTTCTAGCGCAGTAACCCCAGTTTCAAGATGAGTATCCACCAACTGGCCCTGCTTGCCGCTCTATTGAGTGTGCAGCTCTGACAGGGATGCAATAGGGTGCTGCAGTAAGCAGCTATGTGATGGCGGGTAGGAGTGCGGCGTGGACACTTTCGGAATAGGCGCGCGCATTAAGCAGTCATGGGGTTGTGAGGGGCAGGGAGGTTAAGTGTATAGGCGTGTGGCATGCGTGCACCACGCAGCCGGCGATTACAACACAATCTCTCAGAATGACTCCCCACACAGCTGTCGCCGTAAAAATTAAAGGTGCAATTAAGACTGCTTACGTGCGGAAATGGGAAAGCATTTCCTCTTCGGTTGCCTCCTCGGTTACTTAGTAATATAATTAACCATTGATGGTGATTGGTTAACTGGTTACTTAATTGCCGAATTAAATTATCTTGGTATTGACTACCACCTATTTCAGTAGTAATTAATAAATCATTAAATATCAGTAATCAGTGAGTAATTGATCATCTATTAATTAGTTTATAATCATAGTCCAATAATTCCATTGGTATTGTACTGTTCATCCAATTATGGAAGAAATTTTGGAGGAATTTCGTGGATTTTGGAGGAATTCACAAAATCACAAATTTCGTGAATTAGTTGGAGTAATAAGCGAAATTATTTGCATTGTTCTTTAATTAGATATTTTATTTAGTAATTCTGTCATTGAAAATTTCCATTCAATCCTTATTAATCATTACAAACCATAATTCCACTCTTACTGGATGATCGACAGTTCATGAGGACACGGTCTGCCCATACCTCCTGTCCAGAGCCCACGGTCAAATATACGATCTATGCCACTGAGGTAAGATATGCTTTCGCATTACAAAAATAACGCTCCAGCTAATCCATCGATTCACGAATGGGTAGTGATCGTTGCTGATAGTAAAGATCAGGTTCTTCTTCTTCTTCTTGCCCCAGCGGTGCCCCGCCAGAGACGGTCTGTTTAACTGAAGACTGAAGCTCTTCGCACCAGCGGTGCCCCGTCAGAGACGGTCTCTCGATTGGTCGAGACGCAGGGATGAAAAAGGCAATAACTGAAGATTTATATACAAATATACACAGAATATACAAGTTAGATTCAACGGCAGAAATATACAAAACAACAAACAGGGTGGATCTGGCTAATACTAGGGGAGGCCCCTACTCGGCGTTGCCGAAGATGCGTTGCATCTCACCTTAGCCCAGAACCCTTTTTCTGGCACCGGAGCCCGGTTTTAAAGACATCAAGGCCCGGCCCACATTTGCAGCTTCCAATCATGTTGTGCTCTTAACATCATTGGTTCATCCAGGGCATGGCCAGCCCTCCAGCTTCCGTAAGGTAGAGCACTCTCTCCACCACAAAATAAAAACAAACACAAATAGACATCCGTGCCAGCACGTGTGCGAATCAGTACCGCGGGTGGGGGGACACACGTATACCTGCCGGCGCGTTCGCGAGCGGCCGCGTTCCAAGAAAGGAGACGCTTCGCTTTGAGCACCCCGGCCGCGTTCCGATGACCCCCGCGAACGCTACCGAACCCTTACACGCCCTTCCCAAGATTCTACAAAGGGCTCAAATGCCACTTTTAGAATTATAACGAGAAGGGATCGGTACGGGTCACAAAACCACCCTGTGGGTGACATACCGCAGCTACACCAGCGCTGGCACCAACAAAACCAAAACAAAATGCAAAATGCACACACAACATCAGCAAATTCCACAAATTCACACGGTGGCATGCCTGCCGTGCGCCGTAACACGCGTCCAAGTTGGTGCGTTGCACCCAGTTCACCAGCATGCACACCCGCGTCCTGCTCGACACACACACCGACACTCGCAACTAGAGCGTTCAGTAGCACTGATACGGGCCACGTGAGCCTCCTTAGTCGCACCGAGCGTCCCTGTGCGCGTTCGAGCCCACACGTGCCTCATTCGACACGATTAACACCTAATGGCCACTATGCTCGTCAGGCTGGTGCCACAGCGGGGCGTGAACTGAAAAGACGGTGCCCTCCAGGATCAAAAACGTCCTGGTCATCGATAGGTGAAAATCTCTGACCATGCGACGCACTTGAGAGCACTCTCTCTCCGGCGCACCAGTACGACATGCGTGGTGCGTAAAGAGCATAGTCCCTGGCCCGTCCAAATATAGCAGTACAGTCAGTCTCGCTACACTTGATATGCCGACCTCTAGCACGGAACATACTGTTCCTCGCGTCGACTTTCAGCGTGAAAGCCACGCACCTGCCTCCTGCCACTCCACCTCGCCCGGGGCCATCTGCACCTTTACTGCACGAGCAAACTCTGAAACTGCCGCTCCGTGCTTGATCAGCGCCCGCTGGCCCCGTGGCATAGTCTGACTCCGAGGCTCCATGAGCTCCCTGACAGTCACTTGACCCGGGCTTGCCTTGCGGCAAGTCGCCACTATCAACGCTATGGGGCACTTCATACCCTATGCCCGACACAGTGTGCGGTTGCGGTGACGCCAGACTTCCTCCTTTCACTCGCTCGCCGATCTGACGTCTGTCCTCACCGACCGTTTCCTGCTGCACGAAATGCTCTTTTTCACAGCTTGCTTGGGGCTGCGTTTTCGGAATTGTCAGAGTGACTTCCAACAATCCTGAACTCGCGTCCGCGTCCCTGGTCTCATTAGGGGTTGAGCTAACTTGTGCAGCTGGATCGTCGGAGTGCGCGTTCACCGCCTCGACTACCGCGACGCTGCGTTCCGTCACGACACTTTCTTCACGAGAGATTGCACTTTCGTGGAAAGCTGGCTCCCTCTTTTCTTCTGCCTGGCTGTTTTCTTGACCTGTGCTTGACAGGTATATTCCTTTGTCTTCCAGCACAGGCGGCCTCGCCTCTCGGGACTCGGAGTAGTTGTCCCTCGCTAGTTCACTAGCTCTCTTAGACTCCTTGAGCTCAGCGAGCTCCAGCGCTAGCTGCTGGCGCTTTGCTTCTAATTCCTCCAAGACGCACTTAACATCCTGAGGTTTCTCCTCGCGAAGCAGCGCCTTTCCGCCATTTACTTTCGCAAGTTGAGCCTGAAGGTCCGCTAAGCGCGCCTTCGCTAACTCAACTTGGTACCTCACATCGAGTGAGGGCCGGCATGGATCGCTCTCCATACCGTCGTCTATACCTCTCAACTGTCCTACCGGCTCGAACACAGGGACGTGAACAATGCGACCAAGGAAACTCACGGTTTCGATGCGTCGATCCGCATTGCCCGCTCCTTGGCGTCGGAGTCCACTGCCACCTTCCCCGGACGCTGCGATGAGCTGTCGCACGCCGCTGGTCCGCCGCCGGTGACCGTCAGGTTATCGACGCGCTGCTTTTCTGGACCGATGCAGTCCCGCGTCGCTGGACTACTGTCGTGGTCCTTGCATTCTTGCCGCCGTCTCTCCACAGGTCCTGTCTCGAACGCTGACCTGTTGCCTTGTCGTCGCCTTTCTCCCTGCCTTCAAGTCTTCTTCCTGCGCCGTCTTCTAATGGCCGCAGGATCCTGTCGACTGCGCCAGTAAATTTTCACAGGTTCTTTACCTTCCTTCTTTGCACCATAGGTGCCCCGCCAGAGACGGTTGATAACTCGAAGACTGAAGCTCGATCTTCGCACCAGCGGTGCCCCGTCAGAGACGGTCTCAAGATGTGTTGACACGCAGGGATAAAGAAAGGCAATAACTGAGGTTTATGTACAGATATTTACATTGCACACACAAGTTAAGGCATTTGAGACAAATTAACGGCACAAGGACAAACAACAAAAAGGGCGGAACTGGCTAATACTAGGGGAAGCCCCTACTCGGCGTTGCCGAAGATGCGTTGCATCTCACCTTAGCCCAGAACCCCTTTTTCTTGCACCGGAGCCCGGTTTTAAAGACATCAAGGCCCGGCCCACATTTGCAGCTTCCAATCATGTTGTGCTCTTAACATCATTGGTTCATCTAGGGCATGGCCAGCCCTCCAGCTTCCGTAAGGTAGAGCACTCTCTCCACCACAAAATAAAAACAAACACAAATAGACATCCGTGCCAGCACGTGTGCGAATCAGTACCGCGGGTGGGGGGACACCCGTATACCTGCCGGCGCGTTCGCGAGCGGCCGCGTTCCAAGAAAGGAGACGCTTCGCTTTGAGCACCCCCGGCCGCGTTCCGATGACCCCCGCGAACGC
This sequence comes from Amblyomma mixtum, assembly GCF_055824585.1. Taxonomy (NCBI): domain Eukaryota; kingdom Metazoa; phylum Arthropoda; class Arachnida; order Ixodida; family Ixodidae; genus Amblyomma; species Amblyomma mixtum. The sequence goes on along the minus strand of NC_143017.1, from coordinate 103,846,051 downwards.
TACCGAACCCTTACACTGATCGAATGTCCTGTTCGAGGCTTCCATATCCTTGTTCCCGTGCGTCGTGCTTTACCAGTGATCGCATGCACAGTTTTAACGCAGTAGCGGTAAGACTCTGTGCATGAGCAAATGAGCATTTGCACTCTTGCGCTCACAGGCTTATGATACTTGCGCGGGTTCAATTAATACCTGAACTTCTCAAAGAATAAAATTGTATTTCATTGTATTGCAATTGAGACCTAGCCGACATTTGGCTATTACACGTATATGCCTCGGACTAACATCGTTCACTTTGCAATTCTGGGGATGTCATGGCTTGAAAAACATCGTAGAGGGACTGTCTCTTCTTGCAAGAATTATTCTAGGTGAGAGAGAGAAATAACTTCAATGGCCAATTTATTTAGGACACGTAGGTTTATGGGTCCCCGCACGATCCCACTGTATCATACGTTCATGAGGTCATGGGGTGAGTTGGTCATGCAGCTACCCTGTGCAATGAAGTGAAGACTATTTGTGAAAGAAGAGGAAGGAGAGGGTTTCTTAACATTGCAAATACTCTCTTCCTCACAGCCTGTCTCCCTCAGAGACCGAGTGGGCACCTCGACCACGCCATGAGCGGAGGTTAGTTGGCACTGGACAGAGGAGACATAGTAAAATGGATGCTCAGAGAGAAAGAGAGAGAGAAAGGTCATGCACAGTCCCGCATTTGCTTGGGTAGGTCCAACAAACTTTGCCCCAAGACCGTGGTGTCGAAACTTTTCAAACGGCTTCACCCTGCTGATACTTCTGCTAAATAAAATAGAGGAGATGCGCCATCCCAACTCCCTTCCCGTAATGTCGCATCATTCATTTCTTTTCTTTGTTCTGTCAAGCAGTAAACTGCAGTGGACAACCAATGCCTGGATGGGAAATTCTAGACAAATATTCTGGGACAACATTGCAGCGAGCCCGCTGAAATCGGCTGCGCGATAGAAGTCAGAGCGTATTTGTCAAAGGAGCGTCTCGATAACCAACTCGAGTGGCCGCCCTTAGAAGGCGGAGGCAGTTCTCCGGAATGGCGACAGTGATGCAACCGCACCAGCAGACGCGCTTCGTAAGAAGTGAAATGGAAGAACTGGTAAGACATGCCGAGACGCAAGAAGGGGGTTGCTGTATAAAGTGTCCTTAGGATCATGCCCCAAGACCGACGACGGCGAAATGAGCCCGTGCCCCTGAGTGAAGCAGCCACTTCATTCCCCTTCTACCATTTTTTTCTCTATTCTTCTCTAGTGCATTGCGTCCTCTTTGGACTCAGCGTTTCTGTGTACGTTTCATTTGGATATTGCAACATACCGATGCCTCGCAGCGAACGCTGGAGCTTTTGATAGTTCAAGAAACTGTATTGCTGGGAATACTTCTTTCTTGCATGGAGCGTGCCCAAAGAGCGTAATAAAAACTTTTTATCTTCTGCGAAATATGTCCTGCATTACTTGAGACTGTAAGTCCGTAGGCCTTGAGCAACATTTAATTTCGCTTGCGCTTTGGGACAATAACCTTTGACTCATCTTAGAAGCATTTACTGAGCCCGTACGTACTGGCACGTGTGTGTTCTTGCGGGAAAGGCCACCTTTTGTGGAACTAGAGCGAAAATTTTGTCAAGGTGAATTTTTTCGGCCAAGTAATGTGAGGGCGCATTCTGATCGGTGAACTGAAGCGACATTTCCTGCTCAGGGAAACCGAAGAGCGTTTTTCAATGGACGATTTTTGTTGGTGTCCTGAGTTCTAATTGGACCACGACGGATATGTTACGCCTTCGCGGAACTGGAGAGCTACTCCAGATCACCGATTGGAATACGCCATTAGACTACTCCTTGTACTTCGCCGTTTTGACGCGCTTCTTTCTCGTTCGTCATTTCTCCTGCGCTGGAGGTTACGAGTGTCTACGCCGGCTTTGAGAGATGCTCGCGTTGCTTTACCCAACGGCGCTTGGTCATTCTCTTTTATATTATTTATTTGCTTTCTGTCGAGCTATTGACAACTGGCTGCCGCGTACGTTTCCTCGACATCTGTCTCGCTGTCCGTGCCGTTGTGCTTCTAAGAACACCCGCTTTTGCGGGACATATAGAGAAATAAATTTGACGGACGCGAAGGAAATTCTTATTCTACTTCCCAAATTTGCCGCGTCAGGTTAGTCCGGTGTCGTCCGCTATCTACTAGCTGTCGTTGACAGAGCAGTACCAGAATGCCTGCCTTACGCCAATACGCAAAACCCCTGGGGGAGAGGCTAGCAGACACGCCATATAACAGCACATATACAAAGGCTAAGTCAGCATTAAGTCTAATGTTACGCCATCGCACTCTCCTGGTTGCCACCGGGTGTTCTAATTGTGACTGCCCTCGGTTCACCCGCACGATATTGTTAACTTAAAAAAAAAGAGAAACTATCAAGGAGAAATAAAGGCCTTTTTCAATAGCTTCTTTTTCTTCCGTTGGACCCTTTTCTGCTCCCAAGTGGATCCCGTCAAATGAAAGTCAATGCCATCCAGTGCACAAAGAGAAAATCGCGACACCTACCTCCTTCCGGAAAATTACCCCGTTGGTGCCATACGCCTGGAACGCATGGTGAGGCCATAACCTTAAGAAACTGTGTATTCTGGTGACGTTTGAAGTTGTTGCGCCACCAGTGGCGCTATAGACTTACGTGACCAGGAACCGAATGCGCCAGATTGCACCGTCTGAATGCACGTGGGGTTTGCACAGACACGCACTTTCGGCTAAGCAATATTTGACCGCACCATGGCGCTGCCGAATGGGGCTTATGTCCCGCGTGCTATAATCTTTGCTCCCGCTGAGCTGACGGCGCGGTCGGTCTCTGGGCAACCCTGGTGTTGCCTGGCCGTTGCTTTATTTGGCCAGGGGTATGAAACGCGAAATGCGTATCGCTGCGCATGACCCTCTCAACGTGTGTCTGTCTAGACGTGAGACGCAGCTTTCCTGCGGGGTAGGTACTCCTGCAGCGCCAACACAAAATACGACATTAAAGAAACTAGAAAACTGTATCCATTTGTTGTTCTTGGTAAAAATTGATTCTCTGCCTCTATCTGCCTGTATTGACGTTTGTCCGCCAGCAAAAGACGCATTTATCACCGCGAAAATTTGGTTTAATAATCTTCCCGCCGGTCGATTGAAACTAGTGACGTCCTTAACAAAGAGGACGGGCTCCTACCACTTTGAAGTGAATGGTGGTGCAGCGTAGTCTCTAGGGTACGGGCGAAAATCAAAAAATAAACTGTGTCGGCGCACGCATTTCTCTTACGAAGTCGGCCGATCGTGGCGACGCTTGTGTTTCGATTTCTGGCATTTTCGAACATATAAAAGCTTCTCTTTCGCTAAAAATAGTGTATATATATGAATAAAATTGCGATACCTTAACGACACAGGAAAACATCTATTTGTCCTTTGTGTCCTGTTAATTTCTGCACAACACGGGGATGGCTTTGTGGAGTTCTTATTGTCGTCTTTCGTGGTTGGCGTTGTAGCATTAGCTCCCCCTAACCAACCTGCCCCCGACCGTAGTTTAGTTTCTGTGCACCTCATTTCGTACTGCGTGCTCCTCAAGCGTAGGGAATGCTTGTGGCCTTGATGAGGCTGTATAACAAACTGCTATCGTGCGCAGTCCACACGGCATTGACAATCCGTCTGCAACGTAGTCGCGTACTACATAAGATGGGTTGTTAACATCTGGGTGATACCTGAAGACTGCCAGTATTTTTAGATGACTAACTCTGGACGAAATAAAGAAGAAATGATGTTTCATTCGCGTAGTTGGGCCATATGCGAATTAGGTCCGCGGGTACTGCTGATTTCACTTCTGTTCCGGTGTTCAAATCCAGTGTTCACGGATGGAAGTTCTTCGCATAGCGATAACGGGTTAGTGTCCATATATGCGGAACTGGTCATTCTCTCCTTTTATAGATCCCTGGGAGTCTTCCTACCACTCCTGGCGCAATGGTGCAACAGTCAAGCGAAGTTATAGTGCACTTCTATGGCATGTGCTGCTATCGGTGGGATTTAAGTTGCTTGGGGCGAGTGGCGATCCACGATGCTCTTCCTGAGTAGCCTCTCACGAATGACCTGCCGCCAAACACGGTGGGCACGCTGCTCATCTGCCCAACACTCGGTGGCAAGGTCAGCAGCCTGCCACAAGACAGGCTTTAGAGAGACAGACTGACGGGCGGGCGGGCGCACAGGCGGACAGACGGACAGGCGGACAGGCGGACAGACAGACAGACAGACAGACAGACGGACGGACGGACGGACGGACGGACGGACGGACGGACGGACGGACGGACGGACGGACGGACGGACGGACGGACGGACGGACGGACAGACGGACAGACGGACAGACGGACAGACGGACAGACGGACAGACGGACAGACAGACAGACAGACAGACAGACAGACAGACAGACAGACAGACAGACAGACAGACAGACAGACAGACAGACAGACAGACAGACAGACAGACAGACAGACAGACAGACAGACAGACAGACAGACAGAGACAGACAGACAGAGACAGACAGACAGAGACAGACAGACAGAGACAGACAGACAGAGACAGACAGACAGAGACAGACAGACAGAGACAGACAGACAGAGACAGACAGACAGAGACAGACAGACAGAGACAGACAGACAGAGACAGACAGACAGAGACAGACAGACAGAGACAGACAGACAGAGACAGACAGACAGAGACAGACAGACAGAGACAGACAGACAGAGACAGACAGAGACAGACAGAGACAGACAGGGACGGACGGACGGACGGACGGACGGAATGGCCACTATAAGTGCTAGCGCATTAAAAAAGAATTGATATCACGCCCACGCAAATTAGCGCCACGAAATGTGTGGCCCAGTTTTCAGACATCTCATATCTAGCACAGAAAAGCAGGATGCAGGCCGTAAAATTCGCGGGTAATGAAACGACCAAATTGTTGGACAGTAGGGGGGGGGGGGGGGGGCGTTGGGCTTCTTCTCAAACTGATGCTGTCTTCCATGAATAATTTTTGTACTTGATTGCTGTTTAAAATACCGAGGGCGAGGCTCAGTGCTTCTCTTCTTTCAACTCCGTCTTGAAATAGGAGCACACTGTAAGGCTGTCTTTTCGTCTTTTCAACTACATAGAAAAGATTTTGGTTCGCAAAAATGTGGAGAACTTACAATGTGCGAGCCGAAAACCTACTCCGGTATCGGTCACAAATTTCCAAAAGTGGCCAGAGCCAGACCGACGCTTCTAGGCTTAATTTTAGGCCCGACAACCATTATGCCAACTTGGAGGCAGGAGAAACTACGCGGGTCGCTCAGAAGCATGGCATTATGTAATTTACGAGCGCGCTAAATCTCGACGCCAGCTTCATTAGCGACGTGCCAAGCCGGGAAGAACAGAGTGACACGAGCAGATTGCCGCCGTCCAGGCATTAACTCGCACCCACCATGTGTCTTGTAAAATAAGCCGCTTGCTTGCGCACTATCTTCAGCCGCGCTGACGTGCGCCAGTATTAAGAGGCCGCCGGTAGCGAGGTAGGCCAGACGAGCACAAAAAGCCGAGGACGACATCGCTAGTGCGTCGGAAATTGCTATTCGAGGCGACGTTTACGCATCGTTTAGGGCCGAAGAGGACGGCGTCCACGACGAGAAAGCCTTTGTCCCAAGCAGTGGCTTGTCTGAACCGCTATACGAAATCCGCGCAGGTTGCTCCTCGGATGCGACGGTCGCCCCTATGGGCTCAACTCGTCCAGGCAATCTTTGGCGTGACTCGGGACGGGCGACCGACCCCGACGCTATACGACGCCCCGCATTTTATACGGACGAAGCGAAAACAACGCAAGGGAGGTTTCAAGCAACCATCGAGTGAGGCAAATCGGCGATCGTAAAAGTGGATCTACGACCTAGTGTCTTCCGATCCATAACACACAGTGGGGTGGTTGAACAGCGCGCTTGGTCGAAACCAAAGCACCGCCTTTATTGTTTCCTGTTTTATTTTTTTGTTTAATTCTTGTTTCGCAACCTCAGGAAAAGGAGAGAAGTAAGATTTTCGGCGCGCGGTCGTTGGCAGTTCTTGCGGCTGCAAATTCATGAGAGGGATGGTCATTTCGCCGGGCGTTGTCCGTATTACTAGTTGTGGTGCATATTCGCTGAAAGCGTTAAATTCAGACTCCGGTAGAGTCACTTGCACAGCCGGTTGCTAGCCTCTCGATCGAATTAAATTTTTTACTATTTTACCGTGCTCTGAGCTCGTGTATAGCCTGTTGCTATCTTCGTAGAGTGCTGCAGATTAGTTCCTCGTTGAAACATTGCTTTTTAGCGTTTTTCTGCGTTCCGCCTACGTGATGGTCACAGTCCTCAGCAATAATTAAGCCCTCTTTGATCGCGCACTCACGTACTTCTTTTCAAATTAGAGTTCCTAATTGCCACGAATTTTTATGTTACATCGATCGGAAGACTTTTCTATTGATCCTCCTCTGTTCTTTCTTTCTTCCGGGTGCGGTGAAAATGTGAATACCATAGCAAAAAATTATATTATCATGAATGCAGAGCGCGAATAGTAGTTTTTTTTTATTCTTTGTAATTTCACTTACATCTCCGCAGAAAAAACGAGAATGGTAAACAGAAGTTTAGCCATTGCGGTAAACAGTTGGCCCCAAAGCAAACATCATTAAACTGGCCTGCTTTAAGCGAAGGAAGGCAACGTGCGGTATAGGTCGACATTTAATATTTTGCTGACTGTGCAACGTTTAGTGTGTGTTCTTCAAAAGAAAAGCGCCGGTATACGTTTGTGAGTTGACAACACAGTCCTTTTAGCCTGCCTTTGATCCTGGCCGACGCATTAATAGCAGGCTTGTAAGGCAGCCTTGGGCTCAACTGTGATGTGTCTGACGCTCGTAAAGAAAGCAGGGCAAAGCAAACCGGGCGCCTCCTGGGCGCGCGCGGTGACATGAGTGTGTCAATGCGGGGCCACTACGCATGCGGAGGAGTCGCCCAGTAAACCGGCATACGTCTCCATTAATACGTCTCCGATGCGCGAAACACTTTTGTACGCTAGGTACAAGCACTTCCCAACCACTAGGCACCTGATTAATTTCGCCGACCTGACACCAGGTGCCGTGGACGCTTGAACCACGATTGGTTACATCTCGTCCCTAAAGCAAATTTTGGCAGCAAGGGTCCATTAATACGTTTCCGATACGCTAAACACTTTTGTACGCAAAGTACAAGCACTTCCCAACCACTAGGCACCTGATTAATTTCGCCGACCTGACACCAGGTGCCGTGGACGCTTGAACCACGATTGGTTACATCTCGTCCCTAAAGCAAATTTTGGCAGCAAGGGTCCATTAATACGTTTCCGATACGCTAGACACTTTTTTACGCAAAGTACAAGCACTTCCCAACCACTAGGAACCTGATTAATTTCGCCGACCTGACACCAGGTGCTGTGGACGCTTGAACCACGATTGGTTACATCTCGTCCCTAAAGCAAATTTTGGCAGCAAGGGTCCATTAATACGTTTCCGATACGCTAAACACTTTTGTACGCAAAGTACAAGCACTTCCCAACCACTAGGAACCTGATTAATTTCGCCGACCTGACACCAGGTGCTGTGGACGCTTGAACCACGATTGGTTACATCTCGTCCCTAAAGCAAATTTTGGCAGCAAGGGTCCATTAATACGTTTCCGATACGCTAGACACTTTTTTACGCAAAGTACAAGCACTTCCCAACCACTAGGAACCTGATTAATTTCGCCGACCTGACACCAGGTGCTGTGGACGCTTGAACCACGATTGGTTACATCTCGTCCCTAAAGCAAATTTTGGCAGCAAGGGTCCATTAATACGTTTCCGATACGCTAGACACTTTTTTACGCAAAGTACAAGCACTTCCCAACCACTAGGAACCTGATTAATTTCGCCGACCTGACACCAGGTGCCGTGGACGCTTGAACCACGATTAGTTACATCTCGTCCCTAAAGCAAATTTTGGCAGCAAGGGTCCATTAATACGTTTCCGATACGCTAAACACTTTTGTACGCAAAGTACAAGCACTTCCCAACCACTAGGCACCTGATTAATTTCGCCGACCTGACACCAGGTGCCGTGGACGCTTGAACCACGATTGGTTACATCTCGTCCCTAAAGCAAATTTTGGCAGCAAGGGTCCATTAATACGTTTCCGATACGCTAAACACTTTTGTACGCAAAGTACAAGAACTTCCCAACCACTAGGAACCTGATTAATTTCGCCGACCTGACACCAGGTGCCGTGGACGCTTGAACCACGATTGGTTACATCTCGTCCCTAAAGCAAATTTTGGCAGCAAGGGTCCATTAATACGTTTCCGATACGCTAAACACTTTTGTACGCAAAGTACAAGCACTTCCCAACCACTAGGAACCTGATTAATTTCGCCGACCTGACACCAGGTGCCGTGGACGCTTGAACCACGATTAGTTACATCTCGTCCCTAAAGCAAATTTTGGCAGCAAGGGTCCATTAATACGTTTCCGATACGCTAAACACTTTTGTACGCAAAGTACAAGCACTTCCCAACCACTAGGCACCTGATTAATTTCGCCGACCTGACACCAGGTGCCGTGGACGCTTGAACCACGATTGGTTACATCTCGTCCCTAAAGCAAATTTTGGCAGCAAGGGTCCATTAATACGTTTCCGATACGCTAAACACTTTTGTACGCAAAGTACAAGCACTTCCCAACCACTAGGAACCTGATTAATTTCGCCGACCTGACACCAGGTGCCGTGGACGCTTGAACCACGATTGGTTACATCTCGTCCCTAAAGCAAATTTTGGCAGCAAGGGTCCATTAATACGTTTCCGATACGCTAAACACTTTTGTACGCAAAGTACAAGCACTTCCCAACCACTAGGCACCTGATTAATTTCGCCGACCTGACACCAGGTGCCGTGGACGCTTGAACCACGATTAGTTACATCTCGTCCCTAAAGCAAATTTTGGCAGCAAGGGTCCATTAATACGTTTCCGATACGCTAAACACTTTTGTACGCAAAGTACAAGCACTTCCCAACCACTAGGCACCTGATTAATTTCGCCGACCTGACACCAGGTGCCGTGGACGCTTGAACCACGATTGGTTACATCTCGTCCCTAAAGCAAATTTTGGCAGCAAGGGTCCAATAATACGTTTCCGATACGCTAAACACTTTTGTACGCAAAGTACAAGCACTTCCCAACCACTAGGCACCTGATTAATTTCGCCGACCTGACACCAGGTGCCGTGGACGCTTGAACCACGATTGGTTACATCTCGTCCCTAAAGCAAATTTTGGCAGCAAGGGTCCATTAATACGTTTCCGATACGCTAAACACTTTTGTACGCAAAGTACAAGCACTTCCCAACCACTAGGCACCTGATTAATTTCGCCGACCTGACACCAGGTGCCGTGGACGCTTGAACCACGATTGGTTACATCTCGTCCCTAAAGCAAATTTTGGCAGCAAGGGTCCATTAATACGTTTCCGATACGCTAGACACTTTTTTACGCAAAGTACAAGCACTTCCCAACCACTAGGAACCTGATTAATTTCGCCGACCTGACACCAGGTGCTGTGGACGCTTGAACCACGATTGGTTACATCTCGTCCCTAAAGCAAATTTTGGCTGCAAGGGTCTCGGCAAGAGAACATGATCACCCTGAAGAGCCTAGGAAGCGCCGCGGTGGATTAGGGCTTTCAAGAAGTAGATGCGCATGAAGCAGTTTTCACCGATTTAACGCCACTTTTCGCAGACTTAACAATTTTACCTGTATTAGAGGGAGTCGACTTACTACGGACCACAGATACAACGAACGCAATTCGCGTGACCGTCTGGTTCATTTGAAATGGGCTGGTCTGTATCCATAGATCTCCCGTCGAAAGGCTGACATCATAAAAAGCGTTCCCTATTGGTTTTCTATGGCAGTCTTAACTACTCGATGCGAGCGATGGAAAGACTTTATAAGAACGATTTTGCTACGCATCGGAAGAAATGACCGTTACCTTCAATATTTCCATAGTAGTAATATTGAATTTTCCAATATTCAAAATTTCTGTCAAATAATGTTGGACATGTCTCCTTTACCTGCGTTTGGATGGTCTCGGGTTATTTAGGCGAAATACGGTACGGCTGTTGCCGTATGGGGCTGGCATCGTCGGACGTGATGACGCGGTGTGTCGTAACCGCCGCTTGTTGAACTTTTGAAGACGCGAAGCAGGCTGCGTATTGACAAAGTAAGACACGTTGATCGCGGTGTTGAACCTTTAATAGCACTGAGCTGATGTGAACGCGATCCAGAGACGTGTTCTGAGGTCCCACGGCTTCGCACGTAAAACATTCAGATATATCTGCTAACTCGTCAGCGAACGCGTCGGCTGTAGCGTGGAAGCAAAAATTCGTAACCAAGAGTTCGGACCTCCCATTACGGAGGTGGACGAGGCTTCGGCCGGAAGAAGTGCCGTGAGTCAGCAACAGCGAAAAGTTGCCCTCGGCGACTGCCGTCCAGTCACGTAGCCCATAGCAGTCGACACTGACACAAACAGTGGCGCGTGGCGGGATCAAAACACTCTCGAAGGAAACTAAAAGGGCGGAGCTGCGCTGGCGATTGTCAGGAGTGTCATCGGCTTTATCTGTGGAAAATCTATCTGTGCACTGCCATAGATCGATAATGGCCCCATTCTCACAGAGAAAGTCAACACCGAGAATGAGGTCACGAGAACAGTCTTGAAGACAGCTTACAACGAACGCACAGTTGCGGATCTGGCCCCTAGCTGTGCACTGGCCTAGGGAGTGACGACATGTCCGCCAGCCATGGGGTCGTAACTTTTTTTGAAAGCGCTGCCAATATTCATCTCAAAATTGAAAAATCGGTTCTGGAGTTCAGCAACGCGCTAATGCTGCGGGAGTCGATGAGCACATATATGTCGGGTGAAAACCGGTCTCTAAGTTCAGAAGCTGTGGTCGATGCCGCCACATTCCCGTCAGCCGATGGACGCTTCGATGGGGACATGGGAGTGTCCATTTCTAGCGACCCTACCCCCGGAGGTCGCTGTCTTTAGTTTTTTCCGGCGAGGGCTCGGCCACCATCCCTGCACCGGTCGTGAGTAGTGCTGGCTTGTCTGGGAGGGTGACAGTTGGCGAGGTGACAACCGTTCTTTACTGCCGTCGCTCCGTGGATGGGGTCGGTGGGCGCCAAGGCGTCCCTCGGGGCAGGTCAACAGGAGGCCAGCGGCAAGAGAGAGCTTTCCCGCCGCGAGCTCCTCTTTTAACCCCTCGGCCATTGCCTAACTAGGAGCAATACGTTACTCAAAAGCTCAGGCATGCAACCCTTCCCTAAGTGGCCAGTGTGCTGTCGTGACGTCACGTCAATGTGGGGACGGGGAGAATAGCCTCAGTGCCTTCTCACCACACTCCTGACGGTGCACGCGCGGTCTCGTGACCCCGGCGCTTTCGCCACTGGTGCGGGGAACGAGGAGGGATACCAGTGTATCCCACAAACCGAACTAGATGAGATCATTGGCTGGCTTTGCAAATTGATGATAAGATAACCGATGCTCCCTTAGGTTAAAGGAATGGATTTAAAAAGAAGAAAAACATGGTAGGGGGCTACAGAGAGTTCGGTGCGTGGATGATATCTGGAAATCTGCGGTGAAAAAGTAGTTGTTGCTGGCATAGAACAAAGTTAATTGGAGGAATATAGGAGAGATCTCTATCATACTTCGTACGTAATTAATTAGATGATGATGATGACGATGGGTATAAATACGTTCTTGTATCTGTGGGCATTATCGACGCAGATAATACAGCGAGCAAACTGAAACTGAACAACTAAGCTTAGAATACAGCAAAGCATTTGGAAAATAACGTATAAGGCTAAGCTCGGGATGCATGGCCCCATGCGTTGATAAGAAAAAAAAAACCAGAAAACGCTAGCATCGCGCTTATAAAGAAAGAGAAAATGAAATAATGACACAAATGGCACGTGCTTAAGTTTATTTTCCTGGATCGCTAGACAGAATTGTATAGAAAAATGGTAGTACAACAAAATGCAATTCTGTCCTTGTGGGGTTGGTCATGGCGTGATTAAGCATATGCGGGCGGAATAAGCAAAGCTTTTATTTTTTTAAAATGCTGTTTAGTCTGTTGACGTGCAATAAAAGGAAGAGCCGCTCTATCTTTCCTAGGCACTGAAAGCGGTGTTAAGTCACAATGTGTCTTTTGTGGGCGTTTCACTTTGTGTGCTGTTATAGTTTCGAAACATAAAGCAGTCTGCACTGGATTTGAAAAGCTTCTAACTGGATATCAGCGGTTCACTGTTTCAGTTCTGTAACCGACGCAGCACATTCGAGTTCTGAGGCAGCCAATGATTGCAGAGAACCGAGATGTTTAAATCGGAAAGTATCGCTATTCGTATGCGAACAACTGCATCACAAATGCAATTCTTTATGGCCATCACCTTATATTCTGCTTATTTCTTCCATATTTTGTTACGTTAGGGTGATAAAGTGTTGTTGTGCAGTGAATGCTTGCACTACGTGCATTGCAACAAAGGATGTGCACAGGAAAGAAAATAAACCAAAGATGATTTAGGACAATGCTTTGCAGTGCCTCGAAGGTTGCTGTTCCTGCTTCTGATTCAGAACATTACTTTAAAACGACTTCTCTAAACTCAGAATGGAAATACTGCGTTTTTTCGTGTGCATATTGAGCATTTGAAGTGCGCTTTTGACAAAGCAAGGAAAGTTCTATGGTGTTTCTTGATACGAAGAAAGAAAGCGCCTGTGGAGGCCAGTGTTGAACTCCAGGCGTCCTGCCTATTCAAACAAACGCTCCCAGTGCTAAGTCACGCCGAATGAGATGTTGCACGCACGCACGCACGCACGCACGCACGCACGCACGCACGCACGCACGCACGCACGCACGCACGCACTGCACGTTACTGAGATGCGTTGTCAAGCACGAGATCCGTTTATGAAAATTTATTTCCTTCTGTGGTATCCTTTTAATGCATCGCTACGGAAGTGCTGTACGAGCAGTTCGTTAGCTCAGCTGAAATCATGAGGTTCTCGATTCTTTTTAGGGCATGCGTGAAAGCCTTAGCATGTTGTTTCTTTCTTTTCATGCCATATACTTCCTATTTTCGAGCACGCACGGCGCGTGATGATACAGGCTGCCTTCCAGTAACGTCCTTCCGCGTTTCCCCTAACGAACAGCTTGATAATCTCGGTCTGGCACATATCCGCGCTTCTATTTCGATGGCGTCTCTATAAAGGACGCAAAGGGATAACGACGTGAGAAGATAAAATCAATGAAAACTCGTAGGAAGCGCCCTTTCAGGACGCTCGAGGCGTGCTTCTTGCTGGATGCTATTCACAAGATCTTTGAGATGTTTGCTGCTGGACATGAATGGTCGACGTTTGCGTGATTCTGCTGGTAAACAGTTGCACATAACGCGCTTTCATCATCTGATGTTCTTTCATACGTCCAGACTTTGCTTTCATAATACTAGCGAAGGCATTCACTCCGGTGATTTTCTAAAGGAAACCCCTTTCATGACTGTTATTTCTCTATGCTTCTTTTTGCGTCCTTTATTTATGCTGCGCTAGAATTTCCAAATTTCGAGGTGCAGTCTATTTCTGAGCAAGCGTAATTTTTATTGTAAAAACGACAGAACATCCGCTGTATCGTATTTTGTTTGGCAACTTTTTGTAATGTTTGGTAACTGATCAACTCACTGACTAATAATGTAATAAATAGCACAGCCACTCAGTGAGTTTCTGAGCTAGTTTTTAAAATGGTGTAATAAGTATAAATGTTATTTGAAGTAGCTAAAGGTGTAGTTAAAGACCCGTTGTAAAAATCGAGACCCTGCTTTTGAACGATTTTCTCATGATACAGATATCCCAGTTTTTCAACGTTCAGCTTCGCCATCACATAGAGAGGTCGCGATGAACACACTGCTTGTTTGGTGTCAGCGCTGATGGCGCAGGTAGTAGCCATCGATGGTAGTAGGGTAGAAGAGTGCCCGCTACAGGAACAACTACATAGTCGGCCATCTGAGGAAGTTTTTGGCGGCAACGCAATGTGGACAGAATGCTCTATATGGCACTGGCGAAACTCTTCCCAGAAGAGCCACTTTGCGCGGCATAGGCAGTGTTTTCAGATCCAATTGTAACGTTTGCAGACCCGTATCATAACTTGAAGTGAAATGGGAACTGAAAAATAGAATTAAATATTCACTACTAAAGCATAAATGCATACAGGATTTACTCGCACTTCTGAAAACCATTCTTGACACCTTTCCAGAGAAAATACGCCTGGCTAGCACTTTCTCCCTGAACTAAGACTTTCTCGGTTTGCTATTCGCGAGTTAGTTGTCTCGTTCCCATTTCATTTGACGCTGAAGGTACTATCGGGGACAAAAGCGGTATACTCCATGCGGCGGGAGTCGGAGCACCGAAAAACTGCGGCATTTTGGCAAGCTAAAGCATGAAACATTGAAACGAGGCAAGCGACATGCCTGCTGATAATAAAGGTCACGCATTGGCTGTCTCGATCTCAGATGCCGCCTGTTTATGGCGTTGCAACGAAGTTTTCCTTTGCTCCGGTTCCCGTCGCGTGTAGTATACAACTTTTGTCCCCGATAGTACATCTTAACAGAGACTAATCGAATCAATGAATTAACATAACAGAAAAAAAAAAATTAAATAAGGATCGATTGATTCAGCACGCAGGGGAAGTAGGTCATTCACTGCGAAAGCCAAGTACTCAAGCGGTGTTTTTTAAGGAAATATTTATTTCGAGGTCTATTCCTGAATATTTGCCGGACGTTCACAATCATTCCTTCAATTATAATCAGATAATGTACTACGATTAAAAAAGTCAGTTAATTTTTGGAGTCACAAAATGTGTTATATCTACTCAAAACGAATTAGAAAAAAACCTTAAAGAAATTTGTATTTTGAGGTAGCTCACGTTCACACTAGCGAACAATTGCCTCTTTCTTGGTTTCAAAACTGGCTTCAACTAGCTAATTGAAATGCTGTGACTCAGCAAATGCGCTAATAATTCTTACACTAAGCCCAATTCGTTTCTTTTTATTTAAGCATGAATGAATTAGCAAAGAGTCTGGGTTTTCGAGTTTGCTTTCAAATTTTTAAAAATCTTGATCCGAAGAGCCAGTTGAGTGTTTTAACCTTCGGACAGCCGAAAAGAAAATTTAAATATTCTTTCCGAAATCAAGATGGAAATGCTGAGCTTCGGTCTTCCTGCGCCTTTTGTTTTGATTGCTACATTAATTACTTTTTCACAACTGTCGGCTCTGAAAGCATAAATACTTATAAAGTTGTCAGGAAGAAGCAGGTATTTTAAATATATCTGCAAACGTTCTCGTAACAAGCTTCAAGGAAGTGCACAGCGGAACTGTCCCCTCTTTTCTTATTTGAGGTAAACTGTCGTAAATGTTTGAGAAACATTGTGTAAACAAAAAAGATCTATTGAATGGAGGTTATCTTTTTAGAAAGCGGCATGGTTTCCAAGGGCTATCGTAAAACATGAACTGTACTTATAATTCCGTGGCACTAGAAACGAACAAAATGCATTCAAGAGATAACTACAGAAGAGATAAGTGAATCATGAATACTACTTTAATGCGCGGAAGTTTGGAAGCATTAACTCCATCATGTGAGGGGCGTTGAGCGAGCGCCTCGGAATGAGGCCTTTTAAACCGAATGGGCTTGGTTAGATACAGCCAGCCTCTGTTGTAGTTTTAATCCGTATCTTATTTTCTTTTTATTCGCTGTATTTTTGACGTCGGTCGACGGCACGAATGCACCGTTATTATGCGAAAGAGTGATGAGCTGAGGTAGCAGGACAATATAAAAACGACCGAAAGAAATACACGCTGCCCGTAAAGCTTCGTGCGCGCACACAGTGCTCGTGTAAAAGTTTTGGTTCTTGAATTTAAAGTAGAAAAAACTTTGCGCATAGAGCCCTCACAGAGGTATGGTT
This sequence comes from Amblyomma mixtum, assembly GCF_055824585.1. NCBI lineage: Eukaryota > Metazoa > Arthropoda > Arachnida > Ixodida > Ixodidae > Amblyomma > Amblyomma mixtum. The sequence continues at coordinate 103,829,974 of NC_143017.1, read as the reverse complement.
TACGATATTTTAACCAGATAATCAAGCAGGTTTCATCGCGTGCAAGTTCGTCAAAGAATATGAACAGGTCAGAATAAACGACGACGACATTCCAAAAAAAATATTAATATACGTAATATACAGGGTGTTTCACCTAAGACGTTACACAATTTTTAAAAATAGCCTTTTTGAGTTATAAGAGCACTTTTTTTTGGCACGACACTGTCAGTGGTGTAGTACATCAAAATACAGCTAAGACGCGCTAACTAGCAGGCTGGTTAACTAATACTTAAAACAAAACTTTTTGACTATTAATGTTAAGTGCTTTGATTATTGAAAGGCTTGTAGCCCACTGCAAGTAATATCCATGCTAGATTTTTGAATTTTTAAAACGCGGTTACTGCCGGCGTTGTGGCCCATCAAATTTTGGCTGTATCGCGCCAAAATACGCGTACATGCGGTTTCGAGAAGCTGAACTGCAGAAGCCACACGTGCACTGGAGAGGTTCCTTTGCCTGCAAGCTTCCCGAAAGCACATGTATTTTGGTGCGATACAGCCAAAATTTGTTGGACCACAGCGCCGAGGGTAACCGCGTTTTGAAATTCTGAAAACTGGTATGCATATTACCTGCGGTGGACTACATGCCTCGCAATAATTAGGAAGCCTAACTGTGATGGTTAAAACGTTAACTATTCAGTATTAGTTAACCAGCCTGCTAGTTACTTAGCTGATGTACTACACCGCTAACAGTGCTATGCCGAGAAAAGTGCTCTTCTAACTCAAAAGCCTATTTCTAAAAACTGTGCAAAATCTTACGTGAAACATCCTGCAAGGCGGGGAGGTTCGCCGGTAAATAAAACCATTTTGCCACCCTGCACTGAGGGAAAGGGATGAGGGTGCATAAAGGTGAGGGAGGAAAGGGAGAGATCAGAAAAGGAACAAGACGAAAAGGCTTATAGGCAAAGTCACAGCCTGTCGTGCAGGCTGTGGCACTACGAGGAGGGCTGAAGAAAAGGGCCCGGCTGCCTGAAGCTCGCATCGCGCTTTTTAGAAGGACGTTCTGATCCCCGATGATGTTGTTGCTTTTCGGGGTTTGGCTTTGAAGCTTGTCCTCTTTGCCTTGGTCTCCCTTGACGCTCCACAGCATCATTCTGAAGAACCTCGCTCGTGTGCGAGGTATTAAGATTGAATTGTGACAGAAGTGGCAACACTAGAAGCTTTTGCAAGCAGGCTCCGGTCGTGCACGCAGCGTCAAAAAAATTTCTTCAGAATCAAAATCAGTCTTTATTTGCTTATACCTTTCATAACTACAGCATATCATGCAATTGAAAGGCTAAAGGAAGCGCCGTTGCGTATGTATTAAGCTGTGATGTATGTTTGGCTCAGGTGTACGTAAAGAGACGTTGTGTGACACGGACATTATGGAAACAAGGCTTAGCTATGATTGGCAAAAGGGCATTCACCGCAAGCTCCGCGATTCAGCATTCCTCCATGGACTGCGGTGGCGCCGTACCTGCTGTTGTGGTCGCAAAATGGAAAGGAGAAAAAAATGGAACGAAAGTGGTGAAGAGTGTACATTAGAGGCGATGACGCCGTAAGAAAAGCTGCATACAGCGTCCGAGTAAATACGACAAGTGCTTGTTTTCAATATTCCTGCATTTTTCGTCCCTATTCTGCCTTGCTCTCGCTTTCTGCCAAAAACTCAGCTGATAAGGACGGCTGATTTGAGTGGGAAACGATGATCCCTGGTTGTCCGCAGTTCGTTTCGCGTTACAGTGAGCGCAGCAGTGAAGGTTCGCCAAGACGTGCTGGTCTTCGATGACGCTTCCTCGTCTTCCCCAAGTTTTGCTTTTTGCCCATTTTCGGGGCCGAACGCTGGGAGCGCGCTTTCTCGGCTGGCTTATTGATGGACCGACGCAGCGAGCTCGCGAGCCGCGTGCTAGCCTTAGATGGGAGAGACTCCATTCATCAACGAGCCTCCTCCTGCGGGACCGGGCTTCCCTCGGATGCGGCCTCGCTTAATTGCCGCCCAGAACACGGGTCCCCGCTGGACTCGGGCCTCGTCGTCGGGCCATATTCGGTATTGGCTGCTGACGGCTGCAGCCTTGGGCTAACAAACGTGGTTCCCTCGAGAAAATAGGCGTCCTTTGACGAGCTCAGTGCAGCCAAAAAAGAAAAAAGAAGTGTGGACGAGATGGGAAACTCATGGGTCTCTGCTCTTCGCTGTGTTATGTTTCTATTTTTTTTTCAGCACGTCTCAGTGGTCCTTCTGTTCCCTGTCAAAGAGGGCTCAAAGCTGCGCGCTTGTGCCCGGCTTCAATCTGCGAAATTTTACTTTCCTCTCGTAGCGTTCGAGCCGCGACACACGAGGAAATAAAATATCGCGACATCTCCTCATTATCTATTTTTTGTCCGCACTCTTTTTTTTACATCACGCTCTTTGCTTAACTGTGCTTGCAATGGTCTTTAAAAATCTTCACTCGGTGTCGTTCGAAAATGACCATGGAACTGAGAACGATGTGGCTACCATGTCGTTCGCTGTGTTGTTGAAGCTACGACCAGGGAGGGAAGGTGTCTCCTTCATGACACAGTCGCTTAAGTTGAACGAATGCCTCTCAGATTATCTGTGTCTTTTGAAGTGCTAGGACTGAATCCTCCCCGCCCTTTATCCTACAGTAGATTTTTGTTGAAGCCGAGGTATAATGCTAGCTGATTTAAGAGCTTTTACACAGCGCTGCACTTTTGTCACCGCTGACAGGGTCCTTACGATTACCGGAGTCATACACTCGTGAAACAACACCCCTCCCAGGCATTTCTTCAACTGCCCCAGTTTTGGCAGTCCACGGAGAAGCATATAATAGCAAATGTCTAAGCGCGTCACTGCGCTATTTTCTCTGCCGCCCCGGGCAACGTGTCCTTCTCTTTGATATGCATTTTTTTATTTTAATAGATATTCCGCTGCTTGTTTTGTGTATTACATCCTGTCTGTGAAATTTTGGTCGGTTAAATATTTACACCTCTTGCAACCTTTCTTCAAAGTGGTCAATCTTGCATGCACCAGGCAGAAGTTTGATTTTTCTGCTATCATTCGTTGTGCACTGATCAAAATGCAATTAAATTTGACAACAGTGTCTTTTCGCACTTTCAACAGCTAGACTAGAGTTTCCGGGGGAGTTAGGTGAATATAAGGGATGCACAAACACCACGGTAGTAGCAAAGAAGAGAATGTTCTCTTTGGCGCTTTAACCGTGAGGAGAATAATGCAGTGGTAGTGCCTGCCTCAAAAAGAAAAAAAAAACTGATGTTGAACGAGTTCCCCTGAGGGCCTGATGAAAAAAACGGTACACGCGTTCAGTTAAAGCAGAAGTTATTGGGAACGACCGTTTTATATTGCTATGTTAAAAATAATAGCGTGACATACAATCAGCCGTCCGCGCCTTCGCCATTAGAACGGCGCGTTTCTTTAAGTGCAGTGAACTCATTGTACGATATGATACAGAGTTCATTACTTTTGATAGTTCAAGTCTGGATAGTTAGCTTCTCTGAAAGATCAGACATCAATTAGCACCTACCAGAGGTGGATGATCGCAGGCTGCATCCGCCAGTGAAGGGGGTGGTGCACCAGAAATAATCACTTCCTCTAAAAAAATAAAAACACTTCAAATATGGACCCGTTCATCAGAAAAGAGATTGAGTGTTTTGTCACTAGGCTTTCTCTGTCTATAACTGCTAATGATTGCCCCAGAGACTTTTGCTGCAAAACGCGGTGTTCCACAAGCATCCGTTCTGGCTTTTAAGGCCTTACTTGCCCCCTTGAGCGAAAAGCCGTATTTCTCTCTCTCTCTCTCTCAGTCCTGGTACCCATGGTACCCATAAAAGATGGCGTCATCATGCAACGTGGCAGGTGGCGGTTAAATTAGTGATTGATCGTGCGAGGCTGCTCGAGACAACCTGGTTTGGTTTATTGGATGGGACAAGTCCCACCGATGGCAGCACCTGCCATCCCAGGGCAGTGGCGAACCAATGTACCACTCAGCCAGGTGTGGTATGAGGACTCCCAGTGACCTATGAATGCTAAGTAGAGAAAGACTAACTCTGCATATATGGGTATTAACCCATTAGCTATCGCGTCGTACCCTTAAGGAGGAGAGCTGGCCGCGGTGCGGTGGCGACTGCCTTCACGATGTTAGCGCGCAGATCAGAAGGGGTGCGGCACAGGCTGCTGCGGCGGCTACGTAGAGCTATGCAGATGCAGAATGGCCTCCTTTGGGGCGTTGTGTTGCATCACGCCGCAACGCGCGGCGCCTGCGTTCACAAAGTTAGGGGCGGGCTCACGCCTTCTCCCACGCAAGCGGTCTCAGTGTATCTTCCGACTTTTTTTGCTTATATCCTTCCAGACAATATTTCCAAATTTAGAAATCTTTGTATTGCGAAAGCAATACTACGCCAAAGGTCTAATCGCTCGTCGCGTAGTCCGTGGACCCTTGCTCCTCGAGGAGCCGTTGCTGCGCCTAACAGATGGTGTGACGTCAGCCTCGCCGTTCCTATGGCGATGCGTGACGTCAACTTGCTCTCTCCACTTCAGCCAGGAGCAGCCGGTCGTGCCGCGCTCCTCGAGCAGTCTCGCCATGGAAGTCATCGACGAGGAGTCTATATCTGAATCTTGTTGCTGTACTGCTTCTGAACAGTTTAACTCTAAGGCGACAGCTAAGCAAGCTAGAAAGAATGGAAGAAAGAGGTTACACGTGCTCAAGAAACTGAATAACAAGGAGCAGAACGACTGCGGAAACGACGAGAAGCCGAAGCAGCTAAACGAGCTGCATCGAGTTCAGAAGCTGGGATTAGGCAAGCTAAACGGAATGAAGCCAAGCGAAAACAACGTGCCCAGGAAACAGAGGAACAACGAGAAGAATGTTTGCGAAAACGATGAGAATCAGAAGCAGCCAAGCAAGCCATGCTTTCGCAACCAACCAGGTTTAACCAGAGCTAAACCATACCAATTTTTTCTAAGATTGAGTTCTTTATTTGGAAATCACTATTCCATATGATAACCTCATTCTGCAACACGACGTTGACGTCATCCCTTATAGGCGTAACGAAAGGCTTATGCAATTAAAATTTAAAGAAGAAAGTCAAGGGGGCTCGCTAGGTCAACACTACGGAAATGCGCGAGCGGTCGCCGTTATGAACTACGCTCACAGACCACGCGGCGATTTCTTTTTAATGCCTGTCGTTTTACGTTCTTGGCCTGGTCGTTCTCGTCATCTTCTTTTCAAGCCGCAACATCGGCAATCCTCTACTTTCGACTCATTGACTCATTGATCACTAGGAGTCCTCACACCACTGCCGGTGCAGTGGCGTGGTGGTCAAGCGATGTGCCACTGCCCTGCCATGGCAGGGCCTGCTATCGGTTTCGCTTGTGCGACGCAAGTTGCTCTTCCCGGGCAGCCTCTCTCGGGACCAATTATCACATTAACTGCCACCTGCCACGGTGGGCAGTGTGTTCATAATCCGCTGGGCAGAAGCGTCACTCTCCCCTCTTCCCTCTTCTCCGCAACTTTCCCCGAGACATGTCCACTCTAGTGCTCATGCATCATTAGTAAGTGCAGTTGTATGACAATATCACCCCGCTACAACTCTCCGTTACCGTACAACAGGGGTTCTCAAACTGGGTTCCGCGGAACACAGGGGTTCCGCGGGCTGTCTTCTTGTGTTCCACGAGAACCCTCACCGGCCCTGACCCGGCAGCTGATATGAGACTGGCTCTGAGTGCCACTGAGCCACGCTTTGACTTGCTCTTAAAAGGGAAGCAGTACCATCCATCACATTAGTATTTGTATTAATCTGTGCAATAAACATTTAACATTGGCAACTCTCTCTTTGCAAAAATGCACTCGACAACATTGCTTGGTAAGTGAAAGCGGGGGGGGGGGGGGGGGGGGGGGTTCTTTGGAACTTACTGAAGGCTTTTGGGGTTCCTCCAAGCAAAAAAGTTTGAGAACCCCTGCCGTACAACAACAGCACTAACTAATGTGTCTTCAAAATATCACTTATCAGAAAAAATTCAGAGTTTACTCAAATAGCTGCTCATCCCACACACATAAAATATTTAACAAACAATTCTCATCGCGCTCATAGTTACCCACGCCGAAACTCTCCCAAAGGCCTTATGAATTTCAGGCTAGCACTGTATTAACCAATATCTCGATCCAAGCTAGAATACTCATCCATAATACGGGACCCATTTCATTGCTGGAGTGCGCTCTATTTTACCTAATGATGTCCGTACCGCGAGTGCTTCCTTAATGAAGTCTCAACAAGGTCCATTAAGCACACACCTTCGAGAAAACTTTCTTATTTTTTATCTCTCATAGATTTAATTAGACTAATACATTATTTGAAGCAACTGCATTCCGCAACGAACTTGTCGTTACGTGTCGACAATACACGTAGTATTCACGCTCCACACCACAACGCTAATTTTTGTTCCAACTTTTTGTAACCTAAAACTGTCACAGTGGAGCCACCTTTCCTCATCCATTCTCTTACACTGAAGATCCGGCAGTCTTCAAAGTCGGGGTTGCCAATTTATTGTCTGCGGTAAGTTGACCATTTTTTTTTTGCTGTTTCCTCAACATATCTTTAAATGCCCTGCGCTATGTATTCAATGTATGGATGTGCTCTATCTTCCGCCTCATAATTTTTGCATCCTCATTGTTGTTTTGCTCTCTTCAATATCTGTACCAACCCCCTCGCAACGAGATACAGGCTTGAGAGTAAAGTAATGCAAAAATAAATAGTAACTAATAAATTAAATAGTAAATTAACAAAAAGAAATAGATTTCAGTAAAATCAATTACTAAAAATAGCAAATAAATTAAACGCGTCATGTTAATAAAGTTGCCTGAAAATATACTCAGAATACATGGTTTCCCGTTTAGTACACTGCTAAAATTAAAGCATCTCATATATAAGAGAATCCTTTGGAAGCCCGCCGTACGCACGTGCAGGCTACAAGGAAAGCAAAAAAAAAACTCTCTGCATTTTTTTTTACTGCTTGTTATTCACGTTTCTCACATGCAATTACCGGCTCATTAGCACCTGAAGATACAGATAATTACACAAGAAAGACAGCAGAAGCTCTCAATGCGGCCTGACCAGACGTTCGTTTCGCGAGTTGTCGCAGAATTCGAACTTCAGTGTCTCGCAGCGCATACTCCCAGTAAGGCATGTTGACGGGCTAGTTGGTTATTCATCTTGAAACTTGGGAAAAAACCCACCTAGGCGCAAATGATTTTACGACACAATCATTTCACGACACAATCACGACCATAAGGCACGTGGTGTGCAGATGTGGGCGTTGCCTGAGACTATAAATGTATGTGTTTTTTCGAGCAATAAATAGTTGGAAGTTGGCGCCTGTCCGTTGTCTCCTCGTCTCTTTTTGTGTCGTAAAATCATTTGCGTCTAGGTGGGTTTTTTCCCAAGTTTCAAGCATACTCCCACGCGATCGCAATTGTTCGCCAGAGCCAGAGTCGCAGAAAACCGGGCGGTGTTCTTCCTGCTTTAGCTCTTTTTATTATCCGCGCTCCTCTCCACAGCGGCAGGCATTTCATCATGGCGGCGATTTTCGTGGAGGAGGCGACTGGGCTTGAAGAGAAGGAAAACTCATTACGCAGCCACCGTGGGCCGAGGATTTTCGGAATGTTCCTTGCTTCCTCCCACCGACCCACTTGCGTCGCGGAACTCTCCGCGACGGACGGCCTTGCGAGAGTGCGAGACAAATAGCGCGGGATTTTCGTGTCGAAGCAGCAGTCGCAGCGCCTCGTAGCGTTTTCTCGGGGACCGCGGAATCCCGCTTCGTTAAACATATTTCCGGAGTGCGTACATGCTCGCCGTCGCTCTCTGATTCGGCGCGGCAGCAGCACTGATCAGAGAACGAGGCAAGCGCACGTGAAGATTTCGCTTGACGCTTCCCCATTACACGATGCACGAATTTCCTGTGGCGCCTCGCGTATTGATGAGCTGTTGATCGCACCTGATTCCATGGTGCATCTATAAACTGTGGCAAAAGCTGCTGCCAGTGTAACTTCGTTTCATTCGTCTGTCAACTCTAAAAAATGCCAATTCGAAGGGGATCGTAAATTTTGTACAATTTGTGTGGTTGTTTGGTTTGGTTTATTGGGGTTTAACGTCCCAAAGCAACTCAGGCTATGAGGGATGCCATAGTGAAGGGCTCCGGAAATTTCAACCACCTGGGGTTCTTTAACGCGCACTGACATCGCACAGCACACGGGCCTCTAGCATTTCGCCTTCATTGAAATTCAGCCGCCGCGGCTGGGATTGAACCCGCGTCTTTCGGGCCAGCAGCCGAGCACCGTAACCACTGACCCACCGCGGCGGGGAATTTCTGTGGTTGTAATAGGCGAGGAGGGTGGGATAAATACGTTCTCCGCCGAGGCTGACACCGTGCAAAATCGCCTACCTCACTCCGTGATCGCGAGCGCTACCGAGCGCGGCGGGCCTTGCTCAAAAGAACGACACTCTGGTTGACACAAACAAACACGGCATTTATTGCTGCAACAACAATAACATCATCTAGGAACAAAATACGCGAAAGAATCGAGGTCGTCCGACTTACCAGCACGACTTACCACTCTAGGGCAAGGCAGGAACTCCGAGGCCGGGTGGTACGAGCTGGTGGGACAATGTTCTCACCACGAGGCTTCGCCCCGGTGGCGGAGGGCGGAACGCCCAGCCGAAACATTCCTGCGCGATAAGTTCCCGAGCCGAGGAGAGCGAGAGCTGTCTCCCGCACTTGCGCTGCAATCACGGCGTCCGTTGTGCTCCTGTCGCTGCGATGCCGGTGTCCTCTCTTGTTAGTCAAGATAACTATAAAGAACACCGCGGAGAAGCTAACCAAAGGGGATGGTGCGGGATGGTCCCCACAAAACAAGGAATTCCATCTGAATACATTTACTGTTACTAGACTCCAATATGAGCGGAAATAAACCTGGAGCTCGGATAAAGCGAATTCCAGTTAATGATATTCTCCTAAATTTTCTTCCGACTTTTGCGTAGAACCTTCCTGTCTGGGCAAGAGGATTACCAACGGAGTGCGATAATGAAGCGATTCTCTTTAGAGCATTGTGCTTTAAGAGTGATTGTTTTCATAACCATGTGAAACGTCATTCTCCTAACCAGGCGAGTGATGTACTGTTAGAACCAAAACATATGCTACACATGAGTTCACTGAAGAAAATTCAATCATACTTTTAGAGCTTGTTGAATACGTCCGCATAAAATAAGAGATGTGTTTCAGTGAAGTAACTTTTTTGTATTCTTCAAAGAAATGGAGTAGAAGGGGCGTTACGTGAATGAGCATCTTTTAAAGGACAGTAAACTCTTGCTGCGTAGCATATTGCGAAGTCCAGCACCCTAAACGTATGTATAGAAATGGGCTCTATCGAGAAGCGAGACTGTAACATAGGATAAGGTCGAGAGTTTATCTGTACTTGTAGATAAATGTGAATATTATCTACACCTAAATATCTAGCTCGTTTATAGACACTTGGTGAATTTCCTTTTGCAAAAAACTCTGCACTGCTGCATAATCCAGATTCAAGAAAGGGCAGCTTGCCACGCTCTTCCTTTTGCGCCGGCCTCTGCACAGTGCACCCAGTGGAACTGGAAATCCACCGAAGGAATATGAATGGTCCGTTGTGCTGCTCTGTAAATTTTATCCGATGTCTGGCACGTATAACTTACACACGACCATTCGCCATAAACTCTTTGCAGTTAGCTACTCATGAAAAGTGCATGTAGTTTTTTAGTAGCTCGGTCAAGCATGTTCCTTGGGTCTGCTGGAGAGAAAAACAACGTTGAAGAATTCATGCGATCAAAAAAAAAAAAAAAAAAATCTTACAGAAGTGAACCTAAAACGGCTCGCGAGAAAGAAACAGATGGGGAGAAGCGAATAAACCGCAATCAAAAGATCGTGTTTCTGCCGTCTTACAAAAAGCGGAGACGCTAAAAACGAAAAGGTTTGACTGTGTGAGAAACTCGGAGAAGGAATGAACTAAAGGGAAGGAACAACCTCGAGACACCCACTACAGGCGCAGAGTTTACGACCGCTGTCCACCAGTTTCCCGGCACCAGGGTGGGCTAGCACGTCCTGCCCGTTTCTGTAATTTGCTGCCACGCGGTGTCATCTTTTACGGGGGAAAATAAGGGCAAAAAAAAGTGGAAGAAAGACACGCAGTGCCCAGCGGAAGCGTCGGACGGGCCCTTCGCTCACCGAGGACGTGGCTCGCCGCTCGAAACGGCAGCCAGCCAAAGTCATTCGTTCAGGTGTGCACTGTGCAGCGGAACAAAATGGCCGGCCGCTACTGTGAAAGCCCGCCGAGGGTTCTACCCCGCGGCTGGCCTTGTATATATACGCGGATTGCCGGCTGCTCTCTCTGCTGCCGCGGGGTGTTGAATGAATGGGGTACGAGAGGCGCGGCATTGCCTGCCACAGCTTTTCTAGTTGGTGCTTTTTAGTTCTTTTTTTTTTTACGGTGCAGAGTGCCGAAAAGAGCGGGAACCCTCTGGCGCGAAAAGTTGCGGTGCGCAGTCATATAGCTTTGGAGCGAGACCGTATCTTCGGTGCTCGTTTCCCGCTCCAGTGGTTGTAATATATTCTTATGCCCGGTTAGTCCACAAGAGCACCTGCCGAGGGTAAAAAGGAAAAATCAAGAGATATCGTTGCAACTTGCCGGTCGCTAAGGTGTTCCTTATGTGTCATGATGTTGTAGTAATGGTGTGAAAAAAAAAAAGGAAATGAAAATTTACAGTGAAAGAAAAGAAAACGAAATATTACACTTGCGATACGCACGTTCTAACTTTTTCATCGCAAGCTATTTCTTCCTTGCTGATTTTCTCTTCTCAATACATTCTTTCGACAAGGGTGTTCGGGCGAAATATTAGCTTTCGTAGGCGGTACAGCTTTGCGTTGCTCCTTGAATGGCTGATGCCGAAGTGTAGATGCATGTATGCGAGTCAGAATGGAGCAAAACTAGCTGCTGCTCCCAACCGTACCCCCGTCTGCCTGCGTAAGCCTGCATTTCAAAACTCTGACCTGTTAAGAAAGAGGCGTTGCGAAAATTTTCTAGCCTGAACGACCGCGATGCAGGCCGGGCGGGACGAAGGTATCGTAAATACTAAAACAAATTTAGCTTGGCGGTACGACGGCAGTTCAAATCGTTCTTTCTTCAAGCTAATAGAAGCAAAAAATGGTTTTGCGCAAACTGTTTCGAATTTGATAATACCGGGCCGTATCTTTACGTGATTATGGGCTTGGTTAAAAAAAGAAAATAAAGACTCAGTGTAGTTGCGCAAGACATACGTTAAAAGCCTACAAGGTAAAAGTTGAGAAACTCCAGTAGTGGTGGTTTTATTATAGCACGAGTGTAAACGAAGTAACCTCAGCACATGCTGTTGTAGTAAACATGAGAGCGAGGAAGCTGAAAAGGGTTCTTTCAACTTTAAAAGGGAACTTCAAGCGCGGCGCTAAGGTTAAGAAAATGGCGTGCAAGGTAAGCGAATTCAACTACCCTCGTTTTGGGAATGCTATTGCATGCCTATTTTTATTGGATTATAGCCAGAGATTAGGCAGGAGCAGCGCGCAGGCTGCTCACGCAGTGTGTTTCATCTATAGAGTCACATTAGTTCATCCCGCACGTCCTGTAGTCGCAAAGACTTATTTGGGCTACACTCAAAGTTTCGAGACGCCCTACTTCCTTCAAGTAACTGAACATCCACCGAATGCGCCTTGCGTCTGAATGAGCTGGACCACGGCTACAAATATAGCTTCACGGGCTTTTGTCTTGCCATGTTAGTGGGGCACATTAATTGCATTGTCAAATTCATTTAACCGCAGATTTTAAAACAAGTACACTCAGTTCTGTAGTCCACTCTGAAGAATAAGCGCTATCTCGAACACGAGTCGCTTGAATAAAGTATTCTGAACAGCCGTGCAGCAACATTTATTCAGAGCGGCTGGACCTCTTGTTGCGCATGATATGACGTCATGGTGCGCATTTATACCCATGCTCATTCCGAAAAATGCGATTGTTAGCAGCGCATAGTCTTGTGTATGTGTCTATTCCTTGTATGAAGGCAACGCTTTCCAAAAGAAGTATTACGTATCAACTAGCCGCACTAGTAGTTCTTTTGAATAAAATATCTTTTCCTCTTTCTCTCTCTTTCTCGGCGACATGAAAGAGGCTATCATAAGTCAACAACACGTTTATTGAGGTCATACACCGCACATTATCATAATTCATGTCAACTTGCTGTGTGCTCTTGACCCCGCAATGTTACAGGGCCTTAGAAAAAAAGTTTTTTTTTTTTTGTCGTTGAACAGTGCTATAGGCGGCCGCAGCATCCGCGTATCCTTAAAGAAACCAGATGACAAAAAAAGAAAATGTGACGTTCGAAGCAAACGAGCAACGAAAGAAGACGCGAGGGCTTAGTGACTTGTTTATGGCCAGACCTAACTCGCATATCATCGTCGTTTGTCTTGGAACTGAAGGCAAAACGCCGGCGTTGCGTAAAACAGCGCTGCTTGATGCCACCTACTCTACCCTAGCCTGACACCTATAGGGCACGTGCCGAGCACTAAACATCGTACGCAGTTCGAGCATTTTGTTTCTCCCTCGTAACCGCAGTCGCGCTTCGCGTTTTTCTCGTTCTTCTTTACTTTCGAGTGACGTACACGTTTTCCATACGCGCTTAGGCGTGCGCGGCGGGCGCGAGCGTTTTAAAACTCTGGCGCAATATTTAGAGAAAACGTCAGCCGGCGCAAATGGCGCGTACTGAGGCGCAGGAAAGCGCGCGTGCGAGAAGATCAATACGCACGGGAGGGGGGAGGGGGGGGGGGGGGGGGGGAGCAAGAAGCGTTTGCTTGCTTTGCGCGTGCGGGAAACGCTACCGCTGGCCCGGGTCTCGACGCCGGGGCACGAATCGGAGACAGGATTTAATTTCGTGCCACTCGTGACCTCGCAGTGAAGTCGTTGCCTAACAGCAGCAGAGGCGGCCCGAATGCGGAGGGCGCTTTTCCCTCGCTTCGCTTCAAGGAGGAGAGAGCACGCGACGGCAAATGCACTTCGTCCGCTCGCGCGCCGTCGCCGCCTGGCATTTCGATTTGCTAACAACGAGAGCGATGTGTTCCAGCGAGCGGTAAAAGCGAAGACGGGCCGGCACGCAAATTGCTTTCTGCTGGTTCGTGCGTGCGTGTCTTTTGTTTGCCGGTTCTCTTTTGCTTTTGCCCCTCCTTACGTTGTCGCCTAATCCTCGCGTTTGCTGACAGTGCAAATTTGGCTCCTCTTCCTTCTGTACCCTTTTTCGTTTTTTTTTTGTGTGTGTCGAGGATGATTGTGCGGCTGGATGGTATTTTCGGGTTTCTCTTATGAGCACCACTGCATTTAAAGATTTTGTGCTTTGCGTAATGAACCGAGTTCTAGTGTAACTCTACCCGCGATTCACCTGTACTTCTTTCCCTCCTGTCCACGCTGAAAAAAATTTGCTGCGTCTGCACGATGGCTGGCAGCGCATCCCGTTTTTTTTTTTTTTTTTTTTTTACTCCGGCGACCAACTTTCCAACTTGGCATGGTAGCATGCGTTTGGTTTCTTCCAGAAACGGCAGCAATTACTCCATAAGTCCGAGCCTTGATTTTCTGTGCCTGCTAAGCCCATTTGTGAGCTGGAGTTTCCGTTCTCATATCATTTTACTGAAGTGAGTGGTCGAGGCTTTCAGGTAACGGCGCATCTGTGTGTGTCTCCACCTTATTGACCCGTTTCTGGGACGAAACTTCTCCACGAAAGATATACGGCCAGTTTAACAATGGAATTCATGGAAGCAGAGTGGAGCATGGCACTAACGTGCTCCTTTATGAGTTTTATTTTTCTACCCATGGAATCAACTTTTTTCAAAAATAACGAATAATAGACAACGAAAAAGTGGCGCTTGGCAGCTTTTCACGCGCCAAAGCTGTAGATGTTGTATTCCGGTCGGTTCATCGTTGAAGAAATGTTGGCAGGCTCCTTTCTCCGGGCACGCAAGAAGCTTACCAGTCTCACTCTCAGATCCCATTGCAACATTGGCGCTATAAAACTGCAGAAAACAAGGAGGACAGTGGCGCGGAAACCTGCAATACACTGCTGCGATTATTTGCCTGCTGTCTGAGTTTTTTTTATAAAACGTATACCTTAACTGTGCAACTCGCTGCACCTTCTGGAAGGGCACCTAAAGCATTGTATGGCTTCTAATATCGCTAGTCAGAACGACGTCCTGAGTTCCTCGACAGTGGCGCCTCGAGCATGGTCATCCTCGCGCCTATGTGATCGCGCTGGATATCTATGCCAGGAATTGCAGGTCATCGTTTCGGGGATCTATAAGGAGGCAACGAAGCGGTGCTAACCGACAACAGGATTCTAAACGTAAGGTGACGGCAGTGACGAGACCTGCTGAACCACGCGCAAGAAATGCAAACAAGCGTGAGCGTCGTATGATTGCGCCGGTGTCAAGCGCATTGCACACAGCGAACTTGAGGAATTTGCTCCTGACACAAAGTAGACAGTTTGAAAAAAAAAAAAAACACACGTACACACGCACGCACACGCGAAGACGCCGAACTATCTTACCTGTTCGGAATGTCTGACAACATCAATCTAACAAGAACTACTTTCTGGCGCGTGGGTGCCGGTGCACCGCTGCACGGTTTTAGTTGTGCAATCACGCAACTGTCCTGGCAGCCAGCGAGCCTACGCAATCCCTTGTACGATTCAGTCTTTGATGGAATAGGCACCGACGCAAGAGCAAAGAACATGAATGGCCGGGAGCGTGTCCTGTTACTTCTTCATGCCCATGCTGTTTTTCCTTTTCCTTACTGTGAAGCTCTCTACTGAATAGCCTTATAAGCAGTTGCGGAACGTCAGCCGACCCGTTGCTTCTGCTTTTATTTCTCTGTTTGCTACGCTGTCGTATCTCCCGCGCTCTTCTTTAGCCTGAATCCCAGGATGAGAATAACAGCGAAGCCATAATAAGCACATGAACGGCCACTAATGTAGACACGCATTACTGGAACTGTAACGCCATCTTCTCCTCCTTTTTTTTTCGTAGGGTTCCGCTAACGTGAAATGCACTCAGGGGTTGCAGACGTCCTGGAATGTTTTTTCACTTACAGTTATATTTAAGGTTCTCCACATGACGCAAGGCTCTGATCTTCATCGGAGCAGGAGTGAGTCCGGCCGTGATGTTTTCGATGTCTGAGGAAAAAGGTCAATAACTTATTTTCGTTAAAAGATAGAAGCGCTGATCGTATCGAAAATTAGAGCACGTCCTTTGTGTCGTACCAAATATCATATATCTGGTTTCGTTACGTTTCGTTTTTATACCTGCATAGTATACGCTGTGTGCCTCCTTGCTTTTATGTTAGGGTTTTCATGCCGCATCAATAATAATCACCCTTTGGGTTGATCGCTTACCTAAAGAAAAGTTTCGTTACTCCTCCGTCGTCGCTGTTATTCAGTGTCCTGACGTGTGGAAAATAAATGTTCTAGCTGCTCACTTGCCTTTATTTTCACCGGCAGATGTTCCTCTCGCAATCAGTTTCTTCAAACTATACTATTTCCATTTCCGATATTAAGACGGGATCTGCGCGGAAAGCATTTATTGCTCTGTCAGACGCAGACGCCCCGCTGTTTCGACATATCTCGTTGGGGAGAAATGCTGAACAGCTACAGTGCTGAACGACACCACCGTGTGGAATGGGAGGTATGCACTGGGAAACACACTGCATCCGTCCAACCCCGGACAAACCATCCATAGGCATGCAGTCTGTTTGAACGTCTCGAGACAAACACTGCCGCGTTGCCGGATTTGAGCTGCCCTGCAACCGCAGCCCACGTAGTCTCTTCACTGGGAGGTAAGCTCGCGATGATCGCGGAAGTCCGCACCTAAATCTTCTAGGCCACGTACGGCGACTGGGCGCTGCCCACAGCACACAGAAGAGTGCCCATCGTTGTCATGTGGACTCTGTTGAAAGTAATACGCTCTAGCTCTCCAACTAACACCATGCCATAATAGACTACAGCGCCTTGTTTATATTCGGTAAATGTGATTGTAATCTGAAAAACACTGTATCATATTTTCTGATCTTAGCCATAGCACCGATGCATTGTTCTCTGCATCCTACCGGTTGATACTAATGGTACACTTGATATGATTGTGCGTAATTTGGGGTGTTTCAGTTTAAGAATTTTTTTTTTAGTTTTAAAACAAATGCACCGCAACTGATTTACTCGCACTACCAGATATCTGTGCTCTTTTACTCTAAATATTTAAATATCGGCATAGATTACCACTTCAGCCGCCACGGTTGCTCAGTGGTTATGACGCTCGGCTGCTGACCCGAAAGGCGCGGGTTAGATCCCGTCCGCGGCGGTCAAATTTCGATGGAGGTGAAATTCTAGAGGCCCATCTAGTGTGCGATAAAGAACCTCAGGTGGTCGAAATTTCCGGAGCCCTTCACTACGGCGTCTCGGATAGCCAGCGTCGCATTCGCACGTTAAACCCACATAAGCCATAAGCTTACCGCTTCAGTAGTGACGTAGAAGTTGGGGAAAAAAATAGCTATAATTCGTGGATTTCTCAGGGCAAATAATAATGCCAACGGAGTAGCTATGATCAAAGTTATTTCTCGCGTAGGCTTCTGAGAAAATGAAGTGTTTCAGTGAAAGATCGAATCATGGTAGTCAAGGTGCAAACTGTGCGCACAAACAGACTAAAGAAGTGTTGTTAAAAGTAAACTTCGGTCAGTTGCACCGTAATAATAAACACATCGAAACTGTCGATTACTAAAGAGCTTCGGTCCAGACACTCGACTCGCAGCATCTCACGCCCGACGTTGTGAGTATGCGAGTCCGTTGTAAGTTTCATCAAACAAAAACCTCCACAGCAAAAAGTTCGCAAAACTAAAAAAATGGACTACTTGTCGAATTTTTTATTGAAATTTGAAATTTATTCCCAAGTGGTTACAAAAAAAAAACGTATACAGAAGGAGGTTCAGAGTGAATCACTGTATCGGGACTTTTTGTTAGTTGTAAACGAAAGTTTACTATGACAAAAAGCGACAGTGTATTTCAATCATGTAAAGATAACCGGAAAAAAAGTGAAAATATTGAAGAGTACCTAATCAATAGACGATCTTTGTGTATTTATAACTGAAAATAAATCTAAGGCACGCAACATTACGCAAACACAAATAAGAAATGCAATAAAATCACTTGCACTAAAACAAATCGAGAGCCCAACAGACTGAAGAGAACAGAACGAGAAAATTTAGATGAGCGCACAATACAAGCAACAAAAAAACTGAGAAAAATACATAATAACATCTATAAAAAACAAACTAATAGTGAGTAGTCATAAGAGTAAAGGTCAAAAGCATTCAGTACTAATTATGTCCTATTAGAAGAAAATTCTTGAAATGCTTTCTTAATAAAGATATTGAATGCGATGTATTTATGCAGCAACGTTTCAAAAGGATAAAGCTGAAAAATAAATCGTTTGTCTGCCATCATTGGTACGTACCAAAGTTAAAATGAAATTAGTGTTGAGCGCATATCTAGCCACATTAGTGTTTTCCAGACATTTCCAGTAAGATGAGCACGCATTTAGTGGAGCAACTAGGAAACAATTGTTTCTATTTTCACTATCCTGTATTTATCGGCAAAGCCCATCTTGGCATAGTCGGTGACCTGCATTGCTGGCTGGCTATCGTCCTTAAAAAGAGCGAAAGAATGACTAAGGAAAAGTAATTTCCTCTAAATACGGCTTCAGATTATACTTTGCTGAAAGAGTACGGGAGGCAATGCCAGTTTATGTTAAAAAGCAAAATAAACGTTCATGGCGGCCAAGAACTCTCATCACTTCTTGTTTCTTACTTTTTCTTTTATCTCTCTCGCTCTCTCTTATTTACGTCTCTTTTTTTCCAGCCATTGCGTTTTCTCACGGTTCGGCCCAGCGACAATTAGCTTTAGTGAGCCTCCATTACTGCGCCAAACCAAAATTCTGCCCCCAAAGCTCTTGCTGCTCTAATTTCCTTTTTCCTTTCGCCTTCATCGCAAATGCAGTAAGCGACGCAGCAGCCTCGCCGGAACTCGGGAGCCTTTTTTATTACGAAGGAACTAATTAGGGCGCTTACAAGATTAGCGTGCCGGCTGGCGCAACAAAGAGAGCATGCCGGAAGCATTTACCCACCGGTTCCCTTTCCCGTTTTGTCTCTGCTTCTGCTGTTCTCCTTGACGAAGTTGTTTGCGTCGGCGTGACGTCATTGCTGCTGCTGCGCAGGTGAAAGTGCCGGCTGCCGTGGCCCTCATTTCGTCCCGATTACATGAGTGACATTTCAGCAAATACGAATCGATGAGCTGAGCCTTGTGGAAACAAAGAACAGTTAAAACGACGTGAACGCCTCGCCAGTAATGGCTCACCTGCAGCTGTGTTTTAGACGACTGTACATCGGTAAGGGAGCATTTTTTCGGTCGTGAAATGTAACACAGAAGAACAGAGCACAGCTCTTTTAAAAACATCTTACCCGCCAGGTCTAGTCAGCGTCTGCGATTACACCAACAATGACACGCATTAGTGCAGCGAATAGCGGCTCTGTTAGGGATACCTTATCCCTAGTTCTTGCCCTTGTGGGGATGACACAAAGCGCGCCACATTAGTGACAGGCAATACGGACAGGCGGACTAATTGGTACTGCATCATTGAAAACTACAGCGCAAAGGGCGAGCAATAAAGGAGGGAGTACTTGTGGTGTCCGTTCTTTGTACTAAGCAAAGAACTGACACCACAAGCGTTCCTTGCTTCTTGCTCGCCTGTTTCCACTGTTGCTTGGAGAAAAAGAAATGCGGCAGGCAGAAAATAGCTACAATGGGCACCATAAATAGCAGTTGTTGTTGCAGGCGTCATCCGCAACACACAAGTAAGGAGCAATTCAGAGCAAGTATAAGCATTTGCTAATTACTAGCCGAACTTTAACGCTTGCTCATTTAATAAGAAACAAGTTTGAAATTTGTACGGACATGCGTCTGAGTCGAAGCACTTTGTTTTCCTGAGGTTAGAAACATGGAAGAACATGAGTGTGCTTGATAGCCGTACTTCCAAATGTGTGCCTATTCCTGTGAATAATGGCGGCTAAAAGCAGAATGATGCTTTCGTTTTGCCCCACTTTGAATATTTTCCTGCCAGGAGTTCAGTGTGCTTACTTTCCACGTGTCTCCTTTCCGGCGTATCTTTGCTAGCACCTAACAAAGTCGCTCTGCAAGACGAGAACACCGAACTTGCGTTTAGTAAACCTTCCCTACGGTAGCGGTGAAAGAGCGAGGCTTTTCAGTTACGAGTTTCGACTGTCGGAAAGAGTGCCACCTTTGCGACAACATTAGCAAGCCGCACACTGCTCAGTTTTGGGAGCTCTTCTTAACGCGCCTTGTCTCATCTCTTCCAAGGAGGCAACTGGGCCGTGATTTGCTGCGACAGGACCTGCAAAACACGACTTTAGGTTAGATGCTCCGAGTGGAGTGGTTCTGAACTTCTGATGGCAGACGGAGAAAAGTTCGTGGCATTTTGTTCGTACACCGCGAATTAAAAGCTACGCTCGTTGGTGCGTTGTCTTCCGGTGTAAATGCTGCGTTCAGTGCTTTTTGCCGGCGTTTCTGACTTTCTCGAAGAATAATCTCGAGCACTTCTGTGGCACCGTCATTCTAAAGAAATATGGTATAAAATCGGCACGAATGGCTAAGAGCAGTTATACTTGACTTGCGCTCTTTGAAGTTGATTGGCGCGACGATTTAATCGTGTTTAAAGGACATTTAGCTCGCAGCAGAAGTGACTGCGCGTTGATTGGCACAACGATTTAATCGTGTTTGAAGGACATTTCGCTTCTATTCGCACAGCAGCAGTGACTGCGTTGCTTTTCTTCTATTTCAGTGGTACTTGACCCTTGAAAGGCACTTGTACATGGCAGCGATTAACCTGTCGTGGCAGGAATTGCTTTTCGCGGCGTAATGTCGGAGCCTTCGCGGTTTATCGCTGGATGTCTCGGTTTTGTACAATTCCCTGTTGTACGAGCGCTCTGTTCTCTGTAAAAAATAATACAAATAATTACGAAAACATTGTAATCAAGAATGAACTTTAATAGTATCCTGTGAAAAGTCTTTACATTATTGTGCAAGTAACGGCAAAATCCCGTTGCTCGTAAAATCTACATGTAGAAGTGAAAATGTTAGATATGCATCTTCGAAGAGTGCGCATGGCAACAAAGCTGCAGCAAATGTACAAAACAGCATTAATAAAAAGAAATTTATTCTGGTGATCGGACATAATCAAGCTCCGGAGATAACTAATGGAAATGGGAGATCGAGTGAATTATAAAGAAAGTCAGTGCTCTCTCAGAACTTCACCGGCTGGAATTTGACGCAATACGGCAGAGCGAACCGCGCGCTCATACGTTGCGCAATGCACGCTATGCGTAGGGAAGCAAAGCCAGCGTGGAATGCATTTCCTGGCAGAGAACGAGCGGCTGCTCTTATCATTGCGTGTCAAGTTTCCACGTTTGCTTGTTTTTCTGTTTTGAAATTCGAAGGAGAAATTCAGTTTCATCCGTCCGGAAACAGTAGCAGAAAGATAATTAATGAACACAGGAATATGTCGCTAATTGCGCGCGGTTGCGCGAATGCATACGAGATTAAACGCTAGCAAAAGAAACAAAGAGAACGAAGAGAACGAAGGACCTCTCGGCGGTAAAGAGGCAAAAAATAAATTTCTGTCTCTTTGTGTTACTCATTACTTAGCGTTACGCTTTTAAGTGTGCGCGGTCACTGGATTTAACGATCTTCAGCGCGCTAGCACAGCGTTTTGTGTCCCTGTACAGAACGTGCTTGATTCATGTGTGACAGCCGTAAAGCGCTGAGAACGCGGGAAGGCTGGTTTTTCTGCATTTGTCACTTTACGACCCTCGATGTTTAATGAGGCGAGTGACCGATAACTCTAGCGAGTGCGTAATTATATGGCATTCGTTAACCATAAGATACGAAGCGGTTCGAGCCGGAATGTAAATTTCGTTTTTGGTTGACCGAGAGCCTTGGCATAGTTGACGGCAACGACTCCATTTATAAAACAAAACCTCTTGAAAGATATCGAGCCATTAAAAGTTCAGTATGTTGTGACGTAGAGAGACTTAAGAAGAACACTGCGTTGCAACCTGGTTTTCTTCTAGCGGTCAGTCCATAGAGTTAACTTAGATGACCAGAATATTCCATCTCGAGTATCCGATGCAATTCATCGGATAACACTATAGCAGTGAGGCTATAGCGTGATGCCATAATCGAGGGAGGCTCCGCACAGCATGGACCTAAACCAATTTTGTTTTTGCATGCAGTGCTGATGAGCATGTCGTGGTCATCACTATGCTAAAGTTTATACTTACGTTGTTTAGTTTTATGAGGTTTCACTGAAAAAAGAAAAGTGGCTAGCCGACGAACCCTACATGGCGCCGCATAATAGGTGGCAGAAACTAAGAAGTTGAGAAGCGACGACTCGTGCAAGTGTTGTAGAATGGACCCATTGTGCCTGTGCTTCCTGAGCTCATCAGACACGGGTCATTTACTGGAAAGCTTTGTGCCGGTCCACTTACGCTGCAAGAGGACCCTCCAAAATCTGTGACATTGACAAAACTATAGCATTATGATATGCCTGGTAACCGCGTGTCTTGTGCCATTGAAGCGTAGTTTTTTTTATTGCTACATGGAGACGAAATTGTAGAAAGTTTGCTTTGAACGTGCACTTCAGTTCGTCGCAAGTGCCCACAGTATTAGGACCGGAAACAGCAAGCGAAATGTTAAGCTTGAAAATTTGCCTAAAATTGCAAGTTTACTGTGTGAGGAAGAAAGAAAGGTCCCAATAGTGCAGTTTGCTATGCACTGATTATAAATCCGGTGCTGCGTGCTGAAGTCACCAGAAATATACGTTGTCTGTGACTGTGACCATTTTCCCGATTTCCTTAAGACAAGCAGTTAGCGTGTACCGATTCTGTAATTGCAAGTACGAACCGGTGCACTTCAAACCTTCACACCGCTTGGGGCCTCAACTATCGTAGTAAAGCTCAAACCCGTGCATCGTGATTTCGTGTCGTCAGACTCTCCTGAGCTGCGGGGGCTTTTCAGCTGAAAGACACCGCCAAGCCGTGGCTCTGAAATTGAAACTAGTACAAAAGAGTGTTAATTCTATACTTGTCATGCGGGATGCGTCCTGAAATCGCAATACGATTTGTTTGTTCTTTACTTTAAGACATGAAGCAACGAACCCTTGACTTACAAAGCGTTGTATTAATTAGTAAACAGAAACATTGCAGCTGTCGTCTTCTGTACCAGCTATAGCTTTCAAATGGGCATTATCTGCATAATGGTTATCAGGATTTTCTCAAAACTTCATTAGGATTAGCAGTGAGACGTAAACCTTGTAGAAGCGTAGTTTCTGAGAAATATTTAGTACCTTGTTGTCGAACAACCGTATCAATCAGTAATGTACGATATTCCTGTGATACATAATAAGCTACGCCACCTAAGTCTGAAATTAGCCATCCTCCGTCATGCTAAACTGCGCGATATGCTTACACGTAATGTTTTCAGCTAGCAGTTAAGTTATTATACACATTTTTTTGGAACACCTCTTGCCTATGTTCTTTATATAGCATATAATTTGTTATGTTGTTGGTCCTGTGAGCTTGTGTACGCTGTTGTGTGCCCGAAAATCGGCTACCTGGCCGCCGTCAAGATGTTCACGCAGCTTCTTGTCAGGGACACAATTATCATTATAATGAACGCTGAAAATATATACCAAGATTTTGGCATGGTTCTTCAGTCGGCCTTCATGTAATGCTCATACAATGCTCTTTTCCGACTTGCAATGCGACTTCTAGCGGCCGTTTGCTTCGACACTAGTGGATATTTTGTTGCAGAAATCAATAATTTTGAGCAATACATTTATTGGAAGCAAAGCCGAAACCACCGTTTTGTTCTGATTAGTTTAAGGTGCGAGGAAAATTCGCTGTGGTCACTACAATCAGCTGGTACCAAAAGCTCCAGCTTCAACCTGGAACAACGCACTGGACCGTGTAGGGTAACGGCACAAAATCTGCACGCTCGGCATAAAGAGAAAACACACAAATGCGCCGCGTAAGCAGAAAGTTCGGTCAAATGATCAGGCCTTCATTCAAACAATAAAATACAGATTTACGGAAAAACAAAAAAAAATGTTCTCCCTCTCTATCCTTTTTACGTTGTTTCGGTGCTCGAGAAAATTCTCTGTAGCAATCTGCTTGCCTGCCAGCCACAATAATCAGCTTAATATAACTGGGTAGCGTGTATGTTTTTTCAGGCTAGTTGGTGCATGACGGTCAAGTGGTAACAGTGCGGGGACATTCTGACGAAAAGTGTTCAGAAAACATGGCGGAATTCTCTTCCATCCATACCTTTTTTTCCTGTCTACTTTTGCTGTTGCCACCTTTTCGGAGACTATGTCCTACGACCAAGGTCGTGTGCAAGTCATCATCATCATCAGCCTGACTAAGGCCACTGCAGGGCAAAGGCCTTTCCCATGTCTCTCCCATTAACCCTGTCCTTCGCCAGTTGCGGCCACCGTGTTCCCGCAAATTTCTTAATCTCATCCGCAAGCCTAACTTTCTGCCGCCCCCTGCTACGCTTTCCTTCTCTTGGAATCCTCTCCGTTACCCTTAAGGACCAGCGGTTATCTTGCCTTCTCATTACATGCCCTGCCCAAGCCCACTTCTTCCTCTTGATTTCAACTAGGATGTCATTAACCCGCGTTGGTTCTCTCACCCACTCCGCCCGCTTCCGATCTCTTAACGTTACACCTATCATTTTTTTCTTTCCATAGCTCGCTGTATTGTCTTTAACTTAAGCTGAACCCTCTTTGCTGGCCTCCAAGTTTCTGCCCCATAGGTGAGTACCGGTAAGATACAGCTGTTGTATACTTTTCTCTTGAGGGATATTGGTAAAACGCCACGCCATTCATGATCTGAGAGAACCTGCCATATGCGCTCCACTCCATTCTTATTCTTCTAGTTATTTCCCTCTCACGATCCGGATCAGCTGTCACTACCTGCCCTAAATAGACATATTCTTTGACTACTTCTAGCAACGCGCCATCGATTGCGAACTGCTGTACTCTTGCTAGACTGTTGAATATTACTTTGGTTTTCTGCATGTTAATCTTTAGTCTCACCGTTCTGCTCTGCCTGTCTAATTCATTGATCATGCTTTGCAGTTCATGTCCTGAGTGGCTTAGCAAGGCAATGCCATCAGTGGATCGCAGATTACTATAAGTATTCTCCATTAACACTTATCCCAAACTGTTCCCATTCCAGGCCTCGGAATACCTCCTGCATATTATCATTCCATCGCAACTACATGACAATTCCAGACGGCGCAATAAGCTTTCACATATTTTAATAGAAGTTTTATTAAGATATGCTGTCAAGAAAAACAGAGCTGACACATAAGCACAGCCTGAAGGTTATGACTCAATATGGTTAATTAGTTAATAACTATAAGTGCGGAATTGGACATTCTCTAGCTTACATTCATAGATCGCTGAGCGTCCTCACACCGCTTCAGGAGCAGTGGTGGAGCGGTTAAGCGATACGCCACTGGCCTAGCAGGTGGCTGTTTCAAGAAAAACCACCGATGGGGCTTGTGAGACCCAGATTACTCTTCCCGAGCAACAACTTGCCACCAGTGATTGCTTTAACTGCGATCTGCCATAGTGGGCAGTTCACTCGCAGTCCGGTGAGCAGGTTGCCACCTGCCACGTTGGGCCAGTTGTGATGACGTCAAGGGTCATGTCACCTTTTGCCAGGCGCAAGGCTCCATCAGCGTGCTCCGGCCCTCTCCAGGTGCGAGGTTTCAAACGGTCGCCGACACCGGTGACGGAAAACCTTTTCTAACATGGGGGTACTAAAGCGTCCGCGTTAAAAGCACACTCTGTCGTGGTGTATGCTTGAAATGATTCGCAGTATCCGGCATATAACACATTCTAGAGACTGCGCCCTGTTTGCAAGGCGAAGTCTCGGGCTTCACTGCAGACGGATGGTTGCAATTACTTTGCAATTACCACGCCGCGCCGAATGATGACGTGATTGCTGCGCGCGAGAATGCGGGTGCGCGGACTGCGCAACGCACGCTGCGCTGTCGGTTCGCTCACACGTCGCAAGGACTGCGCGTGCGCCGTTCGGGCTGCAGGACAGAGCGCAGGCTTCTTTGCGCCACGCGCTGACTTCGCCCGTTACGGGACTACGAAGACGCTATCGTTGACGCATGCGCTGCGTCGACGGCAGTGCAACACGTAGGCACCAGAGGGCAGATGGAAAGGTACAGCCGGCCAAAACTTTGGCTGGCGTGCGTGGCGGCCGCGCTTTCCGTGCTCCTGCAGCTTATGACATAGCATACTTGTGAAGATATAAAATTTCAGCACAGGATCACTAAGTCCTTGCTTAATATTTAGCTTGCCGCAAATTTTTATCGTAGTAAAGCGCATAAGCGTAGGAAAAGCGGCCTTGGCGCACGCCAACTAAAGATCTGGCCGGCTGTACGCCGGAAAAGTCTGTTTGTGTTCTCCTCCGTGTTTTCTTTTCGGTTCGCCTCCGGTTCGGTGCCGTGTTCTCCTTCCATCCTGGCACCAAGGTTACCGGCGGCGCGTCAACTGCGGGAGCAAAAGTTATTTCACTCTTAAAGACCAGCGTCTACCTTCCTCACCTACCACTACAACCGCGCCATTCTTTACTCTCTCTCTCTCTCTCTCTATCACACCGCGTCCTCCATGATTTTATTCCAGAGACTAGACTAGCCATTACTTCGTTTAAGAACGACTCCATTACATTTTTTCTTCTTAAAGCACGTGGCCCGAAAGACATTTTACTCTTGGCCACTGTTCTCAGAATCTTCTGTCGCTTTAACAAGCCAGGCTTCCTTTTACACAACGCACGGTGGCGCGAATACGCGGAAGAAGCCGAGAAAAAGTGAATACATAAAGAAAGGAAGGCGCAGTAACAACACGTTTTTACGGCCAGGCTTTTGTCTGTACCCGTTTACCCAGTCAGAGGTGCGACTAAGGAGTACGTATGCGGCATGTTCGGTGAATGGCGTCCGTCGCGGCAAGACCGCTAATTCCGGCTGAATGGGCATTCAGCCGAGATTACTCTGGCCTCGCTTCTCAGAGGCAAGTTCATTAGCTAGGTTGCGGCACGTGAATATGCAAAACAAAATGGATAAGTGAAAAAAAAATCCCATAATGTTGGAGGAGCATTCTTTAGAAAAAAATGTTTAAATGCTTTATTTGCTCCCGATTTATTTTCCCAGAAAAAAAAACAACAAAACAACGTGTGCTGCTCACCAAAAGTTCTTCCTCTTTTGCAGCGAAGAATATTGTGGAGCAAGCTAATTAACCCACATTGTGTCGTGCCTCATGCATTAGTGGTCGCTTAGAAGAACGCGAAGAGCCTCTGCTCTAACCGTGTCAACCTCTATGCAGCAAGAGCGTATTGCTGACTGCTGCTTAAGACTTTAAAAACAGCAGCAGAATGTGTCGTTTACTACACGATGTAATGTGCGCGTTAAGAAGAGAGACAATACTTCCTTCATGCACTTAAGTGGATCCAAATGAAGTATAATTTCTTGAAATTACAAATGCTTGATTCTACACATGTGACGCTTAACTCGACGCAGTCGTTCTTATAGACGTTTCTCTCAAGCGTATTTGCCTATTGCTTTTTGTAGTGTGAGCTACACTGGCCGAGGTTGAGCAGTTTCACTTGGCTCCTGGAAAGCCGTGCTGCTCATGCGCGAGAAGCAAGCGACGTCACTGCGCACAGCTGGCGTGCCTCGCCACGCGCGCTCGCCTTCCTTTCTTTAAACTGATCGGAGCGTAAAACGTTCACAACGCCAACGCCAATGAACACAAAGAACGCCGACGGCCTATGGCTTCAGCGCCACGTTTCTGGCAAAACGTTAACCTCTAAATTACGATCTATGATCGAGACCGCCATGGACCAAATCTTGACCAAGGTCAAATCTGCCATCCCCGCGGTAGTATCAAAACAAATCTTGGACAACCCCCGCCTCCTCCGTCGGACGGGGCCCATTAGGGACGTATCCCGTCCTTCAAAATTGAACCGTCTGATTATTGATTCGGACAATGAGGACAGCTGCCCCGCTCCTTCCGTCATCACCCCCTTGATGGCGCATGTAGCTGGCTCTGAGGCAGCCAATCCCTCCTCCTCCCCCCCCCAAGAATTTTAAATCATGGCGAGACACCTTAATCAAAGGAGTTCCGCCATCTCCAATTCGGCCATGTCAACTTCAATAACACAGTGGAACTGTAGAGGCTTTAAGGACCGCACAAAGCGGGCCAATTTCCGCCTCTACCTTGAAACTTTCGAGTCCTTACCAGCCGTGGTTGCCCTCCAAGAGCCAGGCCTGGGCGCCACAATTTCAAATTACACGACGTTCCAACAGGACCCCGCGTCTTGTCTTCTCGTTCACAAAGACTACACAGCCAACCTAGTGTATCTCGACCTCCAACTAGAGTACTCTTATGTAATGGTGACCCTCCTACCAGTCCGCCGCAGGGACCCACCGTTGCATATACTCAACGTGTACTGCTCTCCCAAACTAAAGCGAGTGACTTTTGCGGACCTCTTTAGCCGCGCGCGAAGAGTAGCGGGCCGCGATCCCCTGCTGATTGTGGGCGACTTTAACGCTCCCAGTCAGCAGTGGGGGTATCGCAAGGAGGAGTCGCGCGGGCGTAAGCTGGCGGAGCTTGCGTCCACGTTGCGCCTCACCCTCCACACGGACCCTGTCCACCCAACCCGGCTAGGAAATTCCGTGACACGGGATACGTGTCCGGACTTAACCTTCACTCGCAACATACGACACGCAGACTGGCTCAACACCGAGGAGACCCTCGGTAGCGACCACTGCATCATTAACACTACACTACGCACACGCCCCCTCAAGCGTCCAAGAACACAACCCCATATCCCAGATTGGACGAAATTCAGGCAAAATTTTAACTCACTTGATAATACACCCATTTCCGCGCAAGGCTACACAGCATGGTCCCAACAGCTGCTGGCACACCTTTCGTCGCATGAAACACACATCCAGCTCTCAGAGGCGGTCACGGACGTGGATAACCACCTTCTACACCTCTGGGAAGCCAGTCGCAGCCTCGTCCGCCGTTGGCGACGCCAGAAACACAATAGAAAGCTTAAAGCTCGAATTGCCGAGCTTACCCAGAAAGCGGCAGAGTACGCGGCCCAACTCGCCGACTCCAACTGGGTAGATAGATGCAACACGGCCGCGCGACAAATGCCCAGCCGAAACACGTGGCGTCTCTTTCGAGCCCTAATCGACCCAACCCGAACACGAACCGAAACACAAAAACATTAGCAGCGAGCCCTGGACGCTTTTCCTGGCAACACGACTCAACTGGCACAGAAACTTCGGGACCAGTATCTGTGTACAGACCAAGACCCCCGTGGATCTGCGTACTCTTATGCAGGCAGAGAGAACACGGAGCTGGATCAACCTTTCCAGCTCCATGATCTGCGGGCGGCTCTCGCCAAAATGAAACGGGGCATTGCGCCAGGACGGGATAAGGTCACCGTCAAGCTTTTGACGAACTTGCCCGACTTGGCATACCAGTCCCTCCTGGAATACGTCAATGCGATTTGGTGCGGGGACACCCCCCTGCCAATCAAATGGAAAACGGCTTTGGTCAGTTTTATTCCTAAAGCTGGCAAACCAATTGACACAGATAACCTCCGCCCCATCTCTCTCACCTCATGTGTGGGCAAACTAATGGAGACGATGGTGCGGGATCGGTTATCTACATATCTTGAACACAAACAACTCTTTGCGAGTACCATGTTCGGATTCCGCCCACACAGATCCGCACAGGATGTCCTCCTGCAACTCAATCGGGAAGTCCTTAACCCCCTCGAATGCCCCCATAATGACCGGGTAGTACTGGCCTTGGATCTTAAAGGGGCATTTGACAATGTAACACATGACATCATACTCACTAACCTAAGTCACACCGACTGTGGCCTCAACACATTCCAATACATAAGCCAATTTTTAATGGATCGTCAATCCTACATTCGAATTCAAGATATAGACCATGGTCCTTACCTACTCGGCACGCGGGGAACCGCTCAAGGCGCGGTACTTTCCCCGCTGCTCTTCAATCTGGCCATGATGCACCTGCCGGCCCAGCTGAGTGGTGTCGCCGGCGTGCAGCACGCCCTGTACGCCGATGACATCACTCTGTGGGCCACGCAGGGCAGCACAGGAGACATTGAAACCAGCCTGCAAACAGCGGCGACGATAGTAGACCGCTACGCCCGCCGCTGCGGTCTTCAATGTTCCCCTCAAAAATCGGAATTTGTGCACCTCCGCCCCTCACAGAAGTGCACAACTAAAATATCTCTCGCTCTTGAGAGTGGTCCCATACGCGAAAGTGATGAGATACGGGTACTCGGACTCTACATCCACAAACACAGACGGCCAGACACTACATTGGCCAAACTCCGTAAGGTGGGGGACCAGGTGGGCCGCATGGTCCGCCGGGTTTCCAACAAACGCGGAGGGTTACGAAGTAAGGATGCCTTGCGGCTGGCAAACGCCTTCGTAACTAGTCGAATTCTCTATTCGACTCCTTATCTCCACCTACGGAAACAAGAGGAGGACGCCCTTGAGGTCATCCTTCGCAAAATTGTTAAACGTGCCCTTGACCTCCCTATCACTACGTCAAACAGCCGGCTTATGGCTCTTGGGGTGGTGAATACTTTCCGGGAGCTTCGGGAGGCGCACCTTACAAACCAGTACACGCGCTTGTCGCTAACGGAGTCGGGTCGCCGCCTTCTTGCTCGACTCCATATCCAACACACCCCTCCAATGGAAGACAGGTTTCGCATCCCGGAACTGTGGAGACGTGCCCTCCACGTGCGGCCTCTTCCAGCAAACATGTCACATGAAGACCATAATGGTCGGCGCCTGGCACGAGCGGAAGCGCTAGCCCGATATTATGGCAACAAAACAGGTGTATACTACGTGGACGCCTCCGGCCCTCACCACGGGGGATGGTACACGGCCGCGGTAGTTCACAACAGCAACACAGTTAACGGCCTAACTTTCAGAGCCCGCAGTGCAACACAAGCAGAAGAGGTCGCGATTGCTCTCGCGGCCTCACATTCCAATTCAAAATACATAATCACCGGCTCGCGAGGGGCCTGTCGGAACGTCGAAGACGGCTGCACTCCCTTCCTAGCCTATCGAATATACCAAAATTGCATACGGGATACGGACCCCGCACACGGTTACCTCATATGGGCCCCTGCTCACCAGGGGTTGGCAGGAAACGAGGCAGCAGACGCAGCCGCCCGCGCGCTCTCTCACCGGGCTGTTTTCTCCTCCCCATCCGATCAGGAACCCGATTTTAATCCGGTCTATACATTCAAAGATATTACAACATATTATCAAAATTGTCATCGCCTTTACCCTAGCCCATGTAAAGGCTTGAAGAAGGCGGATGAGCGGCTCCTTCTCCGCCTTCTCACCAATACATTGCTGTGCCCGGCAGCGCTAAAACATTTTGACCCCTCCTTTAGCGGCAGCTGCCCACACTGTAGTGCAGTGTCTTCTGACACCTATCACATGGTGTGGGCCTGCCCCTCCAACCCCGCTATTCCCCCCATCCCCAACCCAACCCGGGAGGACTGGGAGGCGACCCTGCTCGGCTGCCACGACTTACAGGCCCAACAAGCCTTAGTCGGGCGCGCCCGGGCGGCGGCAACCGCCACTGGGGTCCCATACTAGGGACCTCCACCTAGTGTTTGTGAGGATCGGTCCCTTACGGGCTGATCCAAACATACCTCCTGTTCATTCGTAATAAATGTTTTCACCACCACCCACCCACAACGTTGTCAATGCCTGCAGCCCACATCTCTCTCTCTCATCACCCCACGTACCTATCAGCACGGTTCAGGCGTCCACTGACCCAGGGAGCCATTATGCGCACTTCCTTTCCTTAAAATGATCGGAGTGTAAAACGCCAATGCCAACGCCAATGAACACAACGAATGCCGACGGCCTATGCCTTCAGCGCCGCGTTTCTGGCACGACGTTGTCAATGCCAACGCATGCAGCGCACACCTGTCACTACCGCCCCTTTGCTTAGAGCACGGTTGAGGCTTCAACTGTTCCAAGAGGGCAGTTATGCGCCTTCCCTCTGGTTCAGGTGTCCACCGAGATGTGGACACCTCGCCCTCACCTCATGCTACGTATATCCTGGCATAGCAGAGTTAAGCCACTGCCAATTTTTTTGTTTGTTATCATAACTGTGCTACAAATATTCTTAATTTTTAACACCTTTCTCACATTATTCATTTTGGTTTTTGTCGCCTGAAAGAGACGTGCCGCAGAGATATGTGTGTATTAATGCGAGTCACTGAAAACGTTAACTTTAATGCCACTATGGCATTTCTGCACCTGGAATCTGTAATCTGGGCTGTGATGGATGCCACAGTGGAGGGCTGAGGATTCCGCTGAATCATCTTGGGTTCACTGATCTTTCCTGAATTTTGGTCACAATAGTGTTTTCGAAGTTCGTTCCACTCTTAGCAGCCTCCATCTAGGCCAGGCAGTGAGCTTGTAATCTCAGGCTTTTCACGAAACAGATCGCCTCTGGGATATGTTATCTAATCACTCTCCATTTCTTCACTTTACGGACCCACAACTAAAATCTAGACTTCCGCGCCATCTAGAATCTGTCTGCCACCGTATCCGAGGGAACGCCGCGTTCACAAACAATTTCTGATACCGCTTATGTGAAGCGAACATTCCTCATTGTTCGCTTCAACAGCGGCTGAGTTGCAACCGTGCAGCACATTCGCTTAGAGTGCCCAGCTTATGCCGGCAAGCGAGTATAGTGCAAGCACAGGATGAAGACCCTGTTTTAGGACCCTCAGCCTGCAATTCGTAGCAGCACCGTGCACTCAACTTCTTGGAGGACGTTAGAGTAAGTGGCAAACTTTAAAACCTTCTTGTGCCACCACCCCTCATCTGTGTATTCGCCATGCACTGAACTTTGTTTGCTCATCTGCGGCGCATTGGAATGCTCCACTAATTTAAAGCCTTCTTGCAATCATCTTCGATGTGCATCCACCGTGATTCAGTCAACGCGCATTTGCTTCTTTTCATTATTATTGTATTAGCATTCTTCGGCACCCTTCTCTTACCTCCTTTCCTGCCCCCCCCCCCCCCCCAAGACAGAGTAGTTTGTCAAAGCTCATAAAACGCCAGGTGAAAAATCAGTTTTTCATTGAATAGCCTATTTCTCTCTCTCTCTCTCATGCTCACGAACAGAACGCCATTGCCGCTAAGATAATGAGAACATTATCGGGAAATGGCAAAAGGAGAGAATGATAAATTCAGAGGCAGGAAACAAGCACTTGCGAATGGCAGTGCGACCTGTCAAAAACTTGAACGCTCAGTAAGCGGGCAAACATTTCCTGCCTTTCAGGTAACTAATCAGTGCACTCGGTTTAGGCTGCAGTATTTCTTGCCCCTTTTGCCTTATGCTTTCTGCCTACTTGGAAGCGCTACTACAACAATGAGGAACGCATGTGCGTCACAGATAAAAGTCTGTAAATCCGCAGGCAGTGACGCAGACGAAAGTTGCGACAAAACACAAAACACAAACACAAGAAAAACGTACAAAACTAAAACACTGAAAAGCTCAGTCACCGAAATGCCCATGTTGCTACGGTTGCTGATGAGGCTTTACCAGTTTCAATGCAGCAGCACCAACAGTGGCCATTCTTCGCATTTAGCCGTAGCGCGTTTGTCCGTTTGTATCAAGCCGGTTTTGAGGAAGGCTGTTCTTGTTCAGCAGCTGCTTGTCCACCGTGTCAGGCGGCAGCTCAATTAATTGTAAGAGGCTGCTCGGGAAGATCAACCTGGGTGGCTGCCCAACCCAAGCCACCCAAGTCCCACCAATGCAGCACCTGCCATAGAAGAAGGGTTGCGCATCGCTTTACCACTGCACCAGGAGTAGTAGGAACACTCCCAGGTATCTATGAATGTAGAGAATTACTTATTCAGCATATATAGATATTAATCCATTATCGCTATCCGAAGACCCCCCTTCCGTGAGTACTGGATCTGAACATCGGAATCGAAGTGAAAACCGAACTGCTAGCGCACCGAATTCCCACTTGACCTGAATACGCAATATCGACCGCCATTTGTTTTGTATTCTTACTTTCAGCATATTTATTTCTTGCTTTGTAACGTTGAAATGTGTTAAGAGCAACAAACGGCTCTACTAAATCTTTACTTCTCAGAAAGAATTGAGCTGTTATTTCTTATTCTGTCTACATAGAGAACAAACGATGAAAATCAGGATGATATAGTTGAGTATTTCTCCAGCAGTGCCCGTCATACTCGAGCTTCTTTGACGCTATCATTTGGAGACGTCGATGCAAGCCGGATCTGTCTGTCAGAGCTTGAACGCGCTGCCCGTGCCCTGTTATTTTGTCGGGTTGGTCCTCCACTCGGGAGGGGATTTCTTTCGGCGTGATCAAACATCCCGTCCGCCTGCTTGCCTTCCCCGTTACTCTTCTTTATTGTGCGCTGAGACGGGAAATGAAAGAAAGAAGAACGTGGGACGCCGGCTAGCGTACTTGTTTTGACGTGAGATATTGAAAGTGCCTCTGCTCAAAACGGCTCGAATTTCGGCTCAGTGTCTTGCCCGAGGTATAGCCGCACATAGCGCATGCTGTTCTTGTGCTGTTATTAGCTGTGCCGCGACCTTTGGAGCACCTCCGAGAAATGTCGATCACCGGTTCTTCTTTTTTCCTAATTCTTTAGCTGCTGAAGAATGTCTCGAGCTCGAAAGAAGCGAAACCTGCCTTTGTCTTGGGGTGAACTCGTATTGAGTCATTCGCCACCACTCGCGACCAAGCGATGTTCAATGCAGGCCTAGCTAAACGCATGCATGAAAAGGCATCCAAAAGTTTTATTTTTGTGCGTGCGTGCGTGCGTGCGTGCGTGCGGATGAAAGGCTTATTTTTGCGAAGGACTTCGTCCCTGTTCTTGATCACCTTGTGAAAACCTGCAGCATTTAGCACATTCCAGTTTGGTCGTTCACAGTACAAACAGAAAGAGAAGCAGAAGGGAAAAACAAGCCTTCTGGACAAAGGGATCTAAGAGAACAGAGTGATAACGCTGAAAAAATTCTAACTCGAATAAAGGAAACATATTAGCAAAAAATTAACAATGAGCAGCATATGCGTCAACAAACTTCTACAGCGTTCACTATTCTATGCTTGTTTGAATCTAGAACCAAACCCCGTAATAATCTTTGAAAAATGTGTTCTACCCGAGAACATTTTCAGATTGCAGCTTGGTTTATGAGTGAATAGCTTGGCTTTCATGTGTCTATGGTTCCATCCTGCATCCAGTCTCACTTGTTCCGACTCCGGCTATGATCTTGCGTTTGCGGGCTTTTTATGCTCATGACAAATATTGAGCTTTATTTTCAACCATTAATTTTTAGCAGAGCAGACCACCAGCTATATTCAAACGAATTAAAGTTAAACTACCAGGGCATACTGTGATTGCTCCAGATTTCGTGATGACATATGCTCTTTGCACTCGATAGCATAAGTAGTATGAGTGTTAATCTGTCAAAGATCAGTGCTTCTGAACAGGCAGAATCAGCATGCCTGTTCAGAAGCAAAGCACAGGCGCATCTAAGTCTTCGAAAAGCGAGCCAAGAGGTAAATTTGCGCAGTCAGCATTCTCAAGGTGATATCATACAAAGGGAAGCAGTAATGCGCTGCTGACAAAAATTGCAGAGCGATCAGACATCTGGTGCTGCAATGCTGTGAAAGCAGTTGGATTTACCCCCGAGGATTGCTTTGATGTTTTTACGCTCCTGAATGAATACACTGTAAGCTGAGGCTTCACACACGTGACAGAAATTTTCTGGGTGAACTTGGGCAGAGGTGGGTCGAGGGTGGTAGTCGGGGTAGGGGGGCTGGTGCTACTGGAGGGCGGCTGGCTTTACCACTGCGTCTGTGTATCCAGTTTCGTCATCGCTTTGTTGCTCCGGTGCTGTGTGTGGTCGGAAGCGTTGTGGACGGTGAGCTAGGTGGATTCGTGGTGGAAGGTTCTGGAGGGTAAGGTAGGTGGGGGTGGTGCGGGGTGGTGAATCGAGAGTGGCGATGGAAGGGTGGCAGTCTCCTAGATGCGGGGGGCTGGTGGGGAGGTGGCTTGTAAGTGATGCTTCTTTATGGTGGAAGGTAGAGGGAATAGGAGCAGACCTTTCACCTGCTCTGTAAGCTTCACTTCAACAAACACCAGATTTCTTGCGGGGTGTGTGTGTTGGGAGGGAGGTTACAGTAGCACTTCTTTTGCAATAAATGTCCTCGAAATGTTGAGTTAGAGTGAAAACTGCTATAGCTTCGGTTTTAGCATTGTACCCTCAAATCTACAACGTAAACCGTATGAGCTTAATTACTCAGTGAAGTTTTTTCATTTAGAAAGAAAAAACTGGTAATGGTGCAAGAAACGGAGAGAGAGAGAAAAATGAAATGAAATACAGAGAATTTAGCCGGCGTTAAAAAAATCGCTGACATGCTTCTCTGCGTAGGGAAGGGAATTTGGGAGATAAAGACAGAAGGAGAGCAGTGCGGAAGAGGTAAAAAAAAACAAGATAAAATGCGGCCATGAAATGGGTACTAAGGATGCAATGGCGAGTATTGATGCAACCTATGGAATGATGGAGTGCATAGTCCGACAAATGGGCTGACGAAGTTCACTGCATGGAGAATGCATGTAGGTAACGTGCAAGTGAATTTAAAGCTTATCGAGGACACAGAAGGCACACAAAAGACAGGACTGACGCCAACTTGAAACAGTTTTTTTTTATTGCACCAAGCCTGCCTTTTGTACCACAACCAAGCCATATCAACAAATGCATTAACGTTGTGCATATCTAACGGCAATTCATGCGAACGCTGGCAACAAAGTATCGCTGATCTCTACAGAATCTAATCTAAACTGAGCTTGGGATGCCACCTTCTTTTCTGTCCAGCAGAAACAATAACAACATCAACCAAGGCAAAAAAAAAAGAATGAAAGAAACAAGGCACTTGTTTGTTGATATGGCTTGGTTGTGGTACAAAAGGTAGGCTTGGTGCAATAAAACCCCAGTTGCAAGTTGGCATCAGTCTTGTCTTTTGTGTGCCTTCTGTGTCCTCGTTTCTTGCGCCATTTCAAGTTTTTTCTTTCAACACGAACCAACTCGCCCAAACTAGAGTTTTACTGGACCTTATTTCATTTATCTAACGCAGTTTAATTTTATTTATTTTATTAAATGACAGTTAAAAGCATTTGCCACTTGCAAATCATGGCAGGTGGTCAAGTGGAGAGAGGAAAATCTCCCTGTCCATAGTGGAGAGGAGAGAGAGGGCAGGTGCGAGAGGGAAGAGAGTGAAGAAGATGGGAGGCGACGGGTGGCCAGACCAGGTAGCTGCTTCGCATGAACACGGCTAGACTTTTTATTACGGCTGACGATGTAGACTCCACGGCCAAATGCAGAGTTAAATGCCTAAACCAAAGCTCTAGCAGCCGTCTCTACTAAATCGCTATGCCGGTAAGCTTAGCTCTGCATATTTTTCAACAACATCCACAGACAGGAATCACTAATGATAGCGCAGAGAGTTCCTCAAGTAGTGAATTTAGGAATAGGAACAGCTCCTGCCCAGTTATCGCCCTATGAAGAAGCGCATTATCTCATTTTATAAAATTCCAAATTGATACAGCCAGCTGAGAAGTCGACAGAAAGGGTGGAAAGCTTCTTTTTTCGATGAAATACGGGAAAATGTCGCAATGCTAGAAGAGGAAGTGGCTCTGTGAGAAGTGTCATGAGAAGTTACATTTTCTACTTCATGCGGATAAAAAATGTATAATCTGAAAAAAAAAAGGCAAAAGTTTATGCAGGACAGTAATATCTTGTGTGTACCGT
Organism: Amblyomma mixtum; assembly: GCF_055824585.1. Classification (NCBI taxonomy): domain Eukaryota; kingdom Metazoa; phylum Arthropoda; class Arachnida; order Ixodida; family Ixodidae; genus Amblyomma; species Amblyomma mixtum. The sequence continues at coordinate 103,792,776 of NC_143017.1, read as the reverse complement.
TATCACAACAAAATTGTGCTGGTTAAGACATAATCGAAAGCTGAACACATGTCGAGTACCGGATGTTAAAGGTATACGGCGGAAAGAATCTACCCGAATTCACACTGCTCAGCTCCACTTCCGGAAATGATACATCTGGGCAGGTTATCTCTCAACGCGCTCCAGCGCCTACGACAAGATGTGGCGGAAACTACGACCGCGGGAGACCAGTTCCAAATAAAGCCATCACCGCGATTCACTACCGCAGGTATGGGAAGAACGCGGGGAAAGAAAAGCCAAAGCTAAATGTAGGCCGCCGAAGCCTGCTACCAGCTTAGCCCATGAGGGAAAAGAGGGTCATGATTGAGGCGAGAGCACTCGGGCCAGCGGGTCCACATCAGCGTAGTGGCATTCCCGTGGGACAGAGTCGATTCGGTTCGAGACACGAACAACTCAGCTCGAATTACATTTGCGTTTTCCGTTGCTTACTCTTTCGATCCTCTGCGTCCTTTCATTCTAGTTTTTTTTTTTTTTTTGTCGGGAGCCACATGTTACCTTTCAGCCTCTCTTCGTGTTCTCCTCCTCAAGACCTCTGATACGAGTCGGTGCCGAAGGATCGAGCTGTCGTTTTCCTCTCGCTCACTTTACCCCTTTCGGGTTTCGCACCATCTACCTCCTTGGCGCTCTCCTCTACCCAGCTCCCTTTTCAAGCTTTCGCTGCCGCTTTTCGCGCTTCGACGCCGCGCGTTCTTCCCCGCATGTCGAGCTTTGCGCGGCTGCTACCGCTTTCCGCTAGGTTTAGCCAGACGTCTTTCCTCTGTTCCGTACTTCTCGACGCTCCACCCTCTGCAGGCGAGGGAAAAAAGAGGGAGGGAAAAGGAAACGCCTAAAAGTGCTCTCGCGCTCCACTTTCGGTGGCCTCGTCGTTTGGCTTTCGATTCTTTATACCATATCACAGCAGCGCCGGGGTTGGCCGTCGTCGTCATCGTCGTTCCTTCCACTCGGAGTATTCCCACGGGCTGTTCGTTCTCGACTGTGTTTTTATGGGGAACCGTCCAATCCTCCGCCTTGTTTGTGAAGGAGTCGCGATTCGTTATTCTCTCTCTTTTTTTTTCTACGTTTCACGGCTCCTTTTCCTTTCCCTACGCGCGGCCTGGTTTGGGGAAGAAACGTGAAATCGCCGCCTCCTGGCTCTAAATACACCTTTTCTCTGCTGAGTATCTTTCTGTCGTTCTCCCTCCTTTGTTCCTGAAACGTGCCCTTCTGTTTCTCTCGTTCGCTTTCCAATTTCTAATGCACAGCTAAGGAGGCGGAAGAAGAGGTTGGCGGGGAGTAGAATGGGAGGCCGTGTCGCAGCAGTGTTGATTGCTTTTTTTTTTCTGCGCATGTCTCTCTGTCTTTTCTGTTTTTCTGAGTCTCCAAATTCTGCCCTCTGTTCTTTTCCCCTCCCACTTCGCTACACGGCCATTCTGCCTTCTGTTTTCGCAAAAGACGTGCCCGCGAGTCCCTGCTTTCAATACAGCGCTGTTCGGGCCGTCTTCTCTTCTTTCGCTGCTGGCGTGAGGCGACGGCGTTCCAGGGCGCCACGATGAAAACGCGAGACGAGCATTGTTCGCACATTTCCTTCCTTTTTCCCTCCAGAGAAACAGCCGTTGAAGAACATCGCAAATTCGGGGCGGCTCGGTTGCCCGCGAGACAGCAAGGGGGATACTTCCGAAGCGGCCCAAAAACGCGGCTGACACGAGAGGGCACGAGAATGCACCAAAAAAGGACGCCGAGTGTAGCTGTTTGCTTCTCAATTCTAATTCGCAGTTTGCCTTCGCTCTTTGCTTCCTTTGCCCCATCTTCTCACGTCCCTGGCCGCTCTCCTTTCTGGCATCCGCGCTTTTTAGTGGGTTTTTAAAGCTCGCGTGGTTTTCCCCTAGTTGGTCGTAAAGCTCGGCTCCTCTAGTCACGTACAGGAGCGGGGTGCGGGAAACTCGCGTCATTGTGTTTATTCATTCAGGTTTGTTTTTTACCAAAGCACAGCAGCACGTCCTTTTTTTTTTTTTATTACACATGGGCTGCCCGCTCTCATGCCATTGCGATTTTGCTGAAAACTTTAGCCTAGTAGTGGTTCCATCTTCTTTATTTAAATTTTTTGTACGGCTTTCGAACAGGCGTTATCTCGATGAATCTAAAGGTTTGCAAACGTTCGTGTCATTCGCGTGTTTCAGATTTCATTCAACTTCGCCCTTCTTTGTTCTTTTTTCTCTTTATGTTTGTTTTCTTTGTCCTTTCTATAAGTACTTCACTCTCGGCAATTGTCAGCTACAGGATACAGCATCTCGAATTGAATAGATTGTTCGACGTGTCTGTGTTGGTTACATTTAGACATCCCTGAGGGACTCTTCAGTGCACTTCTGGTGGACGTTTATATGTGTGCTGCTTAGCTCTTGTCACGTGATGACGGAGTGTTTTTTGGATAGTTGAGGCTAAAGTGAATGAGAAGCTTCTCCCCTGAATGAAAAAAAAAAAACAGCAGTATGAGTGCGCATACATGAAACAGCTAAAAAGCGCTTTCTAAGAAAAAAAATGTGAATGTGCGAAGCAAAGGATTTTGTAATATTCATATCCCTGAATGTTGGGCAAACTGGAGCCATAAACTAGACAGTCCCTTAAATTACAGACGTCGTGCCTAACAGACGTCTTTAATATCGCTGCTTTAAACTTTGTTTTTAAATCTAAGCGGCCTGTTTTTACTGTCTGGGTGCCGCAAGGCATTCATATACGTATAAACTGAGCAGCAGGTTACACTGTGCTATTTCCTGAGAGGCACTTCTGCAGCATATCCAAATTTTTTTTTTGTTACGCCATTAATCGGAGCCAGATGGCGTATATTACGCTTCCTTACTTAGTCGTACAAGGACTGCACCTTTACCGATGGCCGCAAAAGTCTAATTTTTGTTTATTTGATATAATGAGAACATGAACAGTGTTTTCACGAATAACTTTTGAATGGTGGTTTATGCGTTTGTGTGTTTCATCGGACTCGATAAAAGCTTCTGCACTTTTGACACAACAGAGCCAAAGAATTAGGTGGTACTATCATGTTCTGTTACTATTAGAAGAGAATTACTCATTATCATTGACGTGAGCACTGCGAGACAGCTGCGAACTGTATAACTGTGCACAGGTTTATGCTAATGATTAATTACTTCAAAAGACATTGTGTATTCTCAGATTAAAGCCGCCGCAGTGGCTCAGTGGTTAATCGCTCGGCTGCCGACCCGAAAGACGTGGGTTCGATCCCCGACGCGGCGGTCGAATTCAGATAGAGGCAGAATTCTAGAGGCCCGTATACTGTGCGACATCAGTGCGCGTTAAAAATAACCACTGAGATACCGCGGCGCTTTAATTCTGCAAAGTAATTTCGCTAGTAATTAATTACGTTTCCCATGAAATTGCTGCACCAAAGTAATTGACTACATTAGTGAATTACCAGTCCAGAAAAGTAATGAAATACATGGAAATTACCGGGTAAAGTAATTTAATAACTGCATATTTCATTACAGTAACTTAATTAGTGCCATTTATGATCGACTCAAACATCTGTTGCTTCAAATTTTCACTATTTCATTTAAGGTTGTCAATAATTTTCGACTTGATCGAAGGATAAACTATGTGATTAGTTAAATTTTTTATATACAATAAACCTCTGCATGATTTATATTATCCTTACCAGTTTAATGTGAAAAAATCGCAGTGTTCTTGCTACACACTTGACATTTCATTCGGCAATGTGCGAAACTTCTCTGTTAAGATCATGATAAAAATCGTCTGCATTACTTCATAGGAAATAGTAAAAAAAAAAATTGCCTTGCTGTGTTTAACCGAAAATGCTACTAGGCTCAACTGTTGGTGCGGTTTTACCATTTTGAAGTGAATGTGGCCGCTGACTTGCGCATGTAGCCAACGCTTGTAAGACTTATTTCTTTAGCATCGTTAGACTTTCATGCATGAAAACCGTGGTTACGGTAATCCAGCTCCTCCATCCTAAAGCTTGCTGAACGACAGAAATCAAAAAGTAAAAATATTACTTCATTCTTGCAAGCATTACATGAAGAACTTGCCCAACGTTAGTCGCAAATACCTTTATATAAGACCTTGTTCCTGATGTACGCATGTGTATATTACCAGAATTCTGAAATACGTACTTCAGTCAGCTGAGGGTACCGAATTTTATCTCATCTAATTGGTGTCTCTTTACTTACAGGAATGATGCAGTCCATCAATACAGCAAAGGTATGTATCGTACGCTTCCTGTCTTCAGGTCATGGAAACCTTATTTGGCGGAGTGGTAGCGTCCTTGTCTCACACTACGGAGGCCTTGGTTCGATTCTCCAACTCCACGAATTTCCTACTCTTTTTTATTTATTTATCTGGTCTGACTTGAAAGGTTAATTAGGTTACTGGTTAATTAAGCAATTGACTAACCTCAGTCCCAATTACTTGGAGTATCACTATACCATCCCTTCAACTGGTTGCATGGTTACTAGCCATAGTACAATCAGCCCGTTTGAAATTCGTGCACTGTGACGTCACGACCATTTCGACCAATTGAGAAGCGGGACATTTCTGTCGACAAGTACTGTTTACAACGATGAGGCATTAAGGGCTTCCGCCTTAAAAGATCGCGTCGCAAGTGTTGCGGCCTTCAAGCGAACAAGAAAACAGCTAACAAGTCGCCCAGCCCCCGTTTAACTTGAACACATTTTTCTCTCTCTCATTGTTCATTGAGCCGCCGCGGTGGCTCAGCGGTTATGGTGCTCGGCTGCTGACCCAAAAGACGCGGGTTCGATCCCGGCCGCGGCGGCTAGAATTTCTTTGGAGGAGAAATTCTAGAGGCCCGTGTACTGTGCGATGTCAGTGCACGTTAAAGAACCCCAGGTGGTCGAAATTTCCGGAGCCCTCCACTACGGCGTCTTTCATAGCCTTAGTCGCTTTGGGACGTTAAACCCCATAAACCAAACTATAAACCAAACCATTGTTCATTGATGTGACTCTATCACCAGCAGGCAAACGAACTTAGCAGGAGACAACATGACGAAAGAGAATAAGAAAATAAAACATTGACAGCGGTCCATGCAACGCGAACTCATGGAGTTCGCGGGTGTCACAAGGGTGCGCGAAGCGACGCATTAACAAAAAAAGGAATTCTCAACGGAAGATTTAATTATTCTTCCGACAATCGTTTCCCACTAACAAGCTTTCCAGAGGCCTTTGGAAGAAGACAAGGCCACGCAGCATGTGTCTGCGGCGCCATCCTGTTGACACTTTTGTAAATGCTATTTTCTTTGCGCGAAGCCCCTGCTTTGTTCGTGTTTCCAGTTCTTCCACGCATGCCTCCGGCTTCCAACATGTTGCTTCTTTCAAGGCAGGGCGCACACACGGGCCTTTGTTTCCGTCCACAACAGCGCCCAGAGCGGAGGAAGATAGCGAACGCAAGGCACACAATCGCGAAGGGAAACGGAGAGATAGAGGGGCTATGACTCAGTGCTGGAAATCTGCGAATTACATCGGTTACTGTCACCTCTTTGGGTCAGGGCTCTTTCAAAGAAAAGTGAGCCGAATACGAGACAACAGGCGGAAACAGCGGTTCACGATACAATGAGCGAAAAGGAAAGCCATCTCCGAAAGCCTTCTTTACGACGTCTGGCATAAAAATAACGTGTGGAACAGCTTTCGTTCGCATTCACATTATATTTAGTGAAGGGAAAAGGAAGTGGCTCCCCAAAATAGGAAAGTCTAAATACTATGTCCTCTGTAGAGGGGTTCGAAGCAGATGAGGATATTATTATCGCACATTGGAAAATAACTGTTTAATTTCTGCAGTTTATTTTTCGCTCATGTCCTTATAAACATGTTTTATTTTAGGCAGTCAACACCCTTATTTTAAGTTTGAAAGGTTGAGGCCCTAAACGTTCAGACCCAAAAAGCCGAATATTTTTATTCCTGTGCGTCTACTTCAGAGCATGGTAACTACTCCTTCTGGCCTTGTATTTTTTTTTACCTTGTTCAATTTCTTCACTTTTATGTTTAAGACCTTTAAATATGTTTAGCTCGTTCCTGAGTTTGGCGCTGCCGTTCCATCGTCGACGTCCGCAACACCACCTGCCACAATTGGCAGGTTGCAAAGCGGAAGAGAGGAAAACTCCCTCTCCACTTTTATGAGATGTGAAAAGTGGGAGAGAGCGTGGGAGGAAACAGGTGCGAGTTAGAGACTGAATGATAGAACAAACACTTACTGGCAGCAGTAGTTGTTGGAACTGTTGAGGTAGTGCCCTTAATCCAGGACCCCAGTAGCTTCTGCTGACTTCTTGTCGATGCTGGGCAGCGCCTCCTCGTTTTCCGGAGAGGCGCTAGCCAGGTTCACCTCCCACTGCTTCAAGGCCGCATCAGGCGGCTTAAAGTGGTTGGATTTGTGCGGACATAACCATGTGATATGGGCGAGAGTATGAAAGCTTCTTATAAAAGAGAGGTGATGGCGGGAGGGTGCGAGGCGATGTGTGGCGTAGTGGCTTGGACGTGCGCCTCGGCTGCGTGAGTTGGTTGGTTCGAAATCCACCGAAACCCTCTGCACAATATCAATGCAGTATTGGGCGAGTTCGGAGTTACCTCCGGCTGCCTGATTTTTGTGATATAAAAAGCATGACATGTTGCGAAACATTCCTTGATGTCACACCGCAGCTAACGCTCAAATTTTCGCTATACTACCCGTAACCATCCTGTGAATTTTTATCGAGGAATAAAAAGGAGTCGTCTGCAGTGTGCATTCCGACGTGTGCAGGAAATATACGCATCTCGAACCACTGTGGTATGTGTTTGATTGGACGCCCCAGCAAGAATTTGCAGTCGCTATCAGATCCATCACTTTTATGACAACACAGTGAAGGCTTGGTAACGCCTTCATATGATACAGCCAGTTTAGTAAAGGCCGCCAGGCGAGAAGAGGCAATCCTTTTGTAAAGCGCGACTAAAAAGTATGTTGTCTTGCAGATTTTGCTTTCGAGGAAAGTATTTTTACATACACAAATTTTCTCATCGCTTGCGGACATATTTCTTTCCCGGCCCTGAGTTTTGTAATCTATCATTGAAACGTACGCTTATATCTGTGTACACTATCTCGCTTTTTCTATGTATCGTACCCTCGGACGTACGTGCAGAGGAACACACAGAAGAATCTGTGTCACTCACTTGTGGGTTTGTTCCTGCGCCGAGTAACGGTTTTATATCACCGTACGATACAAAGAAAAAGCGGAATAGTGTACATAAATATAAGCGTACGTTTGAATTACAGTATCCTATTTTATATAACAGATAACTTAGGGCCGGATGAGAAATACGGCATGCAAATCACTCAAGGGGCCAGATGTATTACACAGTCGAAAAAGCTCTGCGCCTTTCTGTGGCTCAAGGTGCTGGAGTAGCTGCAATAAAAGAGAAGTTTTTTGCTTTTTGGGGGAGACGCGTTGTTATTTCTCAGATTACTACTAGTGTATTCTCGGTCGGTTCGAACAAAATGTGTTCCCAATTTTGACCTTACCACGGAGAGTAAAGTTCCTGCGTTCTGTGGCAGTCGTTATTTCTTTCCGGTTTATGGTGAATTAGAATAGAAAAAAAAATGCTCGCAAACTAATGGGCCGGAAAAAAAATATCGCGATAGAGAAGGTGCCTTCTCGCCTTTGAATTCGTGAGTTAAAAACACACCGAAAAAAAGCACAAAACATTACAGAACAACGCCGCTGCACGATGACGCACGAGCGTGAGCGAAACCGTCTTAAGAAAAGTTAGGCGATTCAACACCGCGTAATGTCTAAGATGTCATCAGCTAGTTAGCAGATAGCAAAATGTTTTGCGCTTGAGAAAAGAAAGAACATACACCAGATAACATTTGCGCACTTTCTGCCACGCTTTACGGTCTGAATTCGCCGTGAGGTCGTATCACGCACGCGTGTCTGCCGCCTCGCAGTGGCGTTTGCTTTGCCATTTTTCTACAAGTTCGCTTGTGACGAGAAGAGGAGGAGGATAAAATTTATTTTCGTCGACAAATGTAGCTGACGGGGTGGGGTTATAGCCCCATCAAGTGGCCATGAGCCCGTAGCATTCGGCGACTTCTAGGGGTCTTGTCACAACCCGGATCTGTGTGTCCGAGTCGGAACTGAGCAATGCGGCCTCCCATTGGTCTGGATTCGAGAGCTGCAGGCCTCGAGGAGGGGGAGTCCCGAGGGCAAGCCCAGAGTATGTGGGATAGAGTGGCATGTTGGCCACATAGTTGAAGAAAATTTTTATGAGACGCGTGACCGGGAAGAGACCGTCTGACCTGAGATATTTCTTTCTTTGTCGCATAGAAATGCGATGAGTGCTTGCAGCTCGAATTGTTAACTCGAAGGTCCCTACGAATCGCGTAGTCGGCGCGATCGTTCTAGCCTCCAAGAAGGACGAGGTTGCGAGTGCGAGAGAGAGAGAGAGAAATAGAGAGAGAGCACAGCTGCGGCGCTGAGACGCACGTGCGGTGGAGAAAGACAAAGCCCGTGCCTGGCGCGTCGTACTACCTTCGTCTTGGCCGAGTGCGCAGTCGCCCGTTATCACATGACCACCTGGTGCAAGCAACCCGTGCTTCGCTCCCCTGGCTACCTTCATCGTCATTGCGGGGGGAGGGGGGACTACGTGCAGCCGGCACAAGCCATGGTAACCCGGAACGAAAAGCTCTCCGGAAAACGAAGCTGATCAAGTCCCGCGTCGCCGGTTTCAAGCGCTGTTCGCGAATCGCTGTTGCTAGCATATTTTACGTCGTTGTCGTGAACCACAAGCAATCCGTAGCCGACGTTGGTTCGGAGGTCTTCGCTCTCGCAACTAATATACCCAACACATCACAGAACTCATGAGTCGATCTGATGGTCTACACCTAGCACTTTGTAAAAGCGATTACGCGTCTAAACACGAATTTCCGCAACCACAAAGCTGACATATAAAGAGAAGCGGTTAGAAACGCAGTGGTCAGACGCAAAATACTCATTACAGTGATGTAGTAGTTAACCATAAACCCTTTACAAAAATTGATCCTAAGCCATTATGACGGCATTGCAAACGCCATGCGGTAGCTGCGCATGCATCTGTTGGCATTCGCAGCGTTATTCTTTAGGATGACCGCTGGTACTTTTGTTGCTTCAAAAATTAACACTGATCAAATGTTTAGGGGAATCCCCCAAGGTGGAGTAAATTTGTAATAAGGGAGTAATTACTCATTGGCATCCACTCAAGCGAAGCCATACGGCTACAAACGAAAGCTGTACAGCTTTCTCAGAAACTTTGTAGTTAAAGAAAAATTCGCCCTGGTCCGGGGTTCGAACCCGGGACCACCGCTTCCCCGGAGCAGTCGCTCTACCAACTGAGCTAACCGTAATTACTTCCTTATTACAAATTTACTCCACCTTGGGGGATACCCCTAAACATTTGACCAACACTGCTCCCACTTCGGGTTATTGATCAATTCGCTCTCGCCCCACCATAAGCTTGCCGTCCCGGTTAGCTCAATTGGTAGAGCGACTGCTCCGGTGAAGCGGTGGTCCCGGGTTCGAACCCCAGACCAGGACGAATTTTTCTTTAATTACGAAGTTTCTGAGAAAGCTGTATAGCTTTCCTTTGTAGCCGTATGCCTGCGCTTGGGTGGATGCCAATGAGTAATTACTCCCTTATTAAAAATTAACACTAAAAGCAAATATCTACGGTTAAGATTTTCCTAATATATTTTAGGATTGTTAATTTACGTTTGTCTTGCTCAGTGCGCTGCGACTTCATGTTCCTTCCTTACCTTCATTTAGCTTTCCCCACCTTTACTTTTCAGAAAAGCCACCTGCATTCGAGAAGATTGCTTTACCTCTAGCAAGATATTCTGCAGGTGAAGCACGCTTTACAGAGTTTGTAAATAAGCAGGGCACTTTGATAGAGGCCTGCGGTTGCGCAGCTAGTGCTGCTCGATTCTGCGAATTTTCTCATTTTCAGATAATTTTATGAATATAACTTGGCTTTTTGGCTTTTTGTAGAAATTGTAAGGGCTGAAAATTTCTGTCTCTCTCTTATTTTTTTTTTAAATTGGTGGACTTTCCAAAATGTTGCAGGGAAAATTGCTAGAAATTCAGATTTTTGCATCTCGCAAAAGGAACTTTTGACCACGGCATGAAACTTTGCAGTGCAGAGCTATTAAGCAAAAATATTTAAAGACGGACAAAAGAACGAACTCACGTTGCTTTATTAAAATCTTCCTAAAGCAGCGCCGACCGTGAATAGATAATGCGTGAATTGTCACGGCACGCTATATTGACAAGATTAACATTGCAGACTGGTTCAGTATTCTCAGAATACTTTGATGGGGATGCCAACTTCTTAAATTAAGAACAGAGAAACCTTGGCTGATTTTGAATGTTGTGGTTAACCGCGATTGAAATGCAGTACGAAAGATATGGACTTGGGGCGTAAAGCAGTGAACTGATCACGTGATGACGGACATGATGCGCTGCAGCATCATGATATTAGGAGCTTACAACTCGACTCATTTAGTTCGACTTTTCTCTAGAGAGAAGAGGCCATAGTTCGAAGATCTATACTCGCGAGTTGGCATGCTCAGTCTACTGAGGAGTGCTTTTAGAGGACGCGCTTGGCGAAATCGTCATCGCGCCCCACGTGGTCAGTGCTGTAGCCACTCAGTAGTGGCGTAATTTATTCTCATCGAGAGAGCCCAGTGATATATATAACTAACGCAGTGTTTTTACACCCGTTACCGGTCGCACGTCGGTGGTTTCAATGTTGTATTTTACTTCTGCAAAACAGCATTAGTTGAAGTACCATTGTATCTTATCCAGTAATGCCAAAACAAACTCATAACTTCTCTGAATGTCGATCACTGTGTCTAATAAATGGCAACTATTTTCTACATCACTGACCCAGTGATATTCGCACATATTGATTTAGCATTTTCCCGGGATCTGATGCACTACCCACAAGTAGGGCATAATCATTGAGGCGTTCACATTAAGTGGCCATTCTTGGAAATTGAGAAAAGTGCTGTGCAGTTTGCCGGAAGACCTGTTTTTCACGACGCATAGGTGCTAAAATTTCACGTTCACAAATCTCTGAGGCAACCGTTGCATTAAATTTTTTGAATGGATATCATACATGTTGATATTGGTGTTCGTGTGGCAGTTTGCTTGCTGGATTCCACCATGTAGATCGACATTGTGGTGTTATTCTGCTGTTGAACTTATCCTTACAATCGCTGTGTGAGACTTATTTCTTTTCTGTTTTTCTACTTGCTGCACAATGCATTTTGCATTTACCAATTTATTCTATGCTTCCTGACAGATTGTGTAATATTTTTGACATGAAAACAATTTCAAGCACTTCACAAGCAATTAGTGCCAGAAAGAGGACATTAGTGACATTTCGACTCTTTTTTATGTCACGAAAGTCGCTATCAATCCCAGTAAGAGGGAGGCGAAATAGTGGAATTTTTTTATCATATACGTGAAACGAAAATTGTAACATACTGTGACAATCCAGCAGCTACGCAAACCTTTTTTTTCTCTTTAAAATAAAAAAGCGCATATTTCCCACCATATAGCGGCTGCCTTCCTTGATGACTCTACTTTGAAGCCCGGGCTATAATGAAGATAACTAAAATAAAGAGGGGAATGAAAGCTTTGACGAAAGGATCAGCGTTATTAATCACTCCGCTCTTGTCCCTCGAAGGCTAAAAATTAGGCCGCAAGAGCCATCTCCATGTTGCCGCGTTCCAGCGCCTCTAAAACAAAGGGTTGGCAAACAAAGACCGCCCTTCTCCCTCTGCGAATGACTTTCATTAACCAGTTTCCTCCTCTCTCTTTCTCGCCCCCCCCCCTCACTCTCTCGTTGGGACGGCCTTGGGCGCCCCATCGCTGCGGTAGCAAAGCCCCTTCGTGGCCTCGATATGCCGGCCCAGGGGGAGGGGGAGGGGGGGGGGGGGGGGGAGAGGCAGCCACCGCTGCAAGCTGGCGCTGCCGTTGCAACGCCGGGGCCATAAAGCCCGTGTGCCTTGTTGGGATTTCGGCGGGTTGTGTTCAATGTCCGGGAACAAGCTCCATCGATCAGGCGAATCGATTAAAGACGGGGCTAATTACCCGCGCGCTCGCGGGAGAAGCGAAAAGGGCTGCACGCCATACTGGCCAGGTTCTCCTCAACCCGCCCGCTGCATGCTAACGTCTTGATAAAGTACGCTCTGCTGCCAGCGTCCACCAAAGCCCGATGCGGGTCCGCTGCGGGAAGAACCCGCACTGGTAAAGATGACCTGAACTGCTCCGATTTTCTTCCCCTTCCTCGGTTTTGCGATTTCTTCAGATTTTTTCCTTCTTTCTTTAGTTGTAATTTACATCCAGTTATTTTGCAGCCCGGATTCCTTATACTAGCGATGCCGTATATTACTTCTATCCATCGGCATCCCACTGAATATCTTAGCTATCATTTTATTGCATTTTCTGATAGAGTTCACTCTGGTTTTCCTGTTGTTTAGACGCATTAAACACTGCGTTGAGTGCCACGCAAGATTGTTCATACCGAAATAGACAAGACGAAGCTTTTGAGTAGTAAGTTTTTGCCCCGTCTGCTTGTGAGAACCGAATTCTATCTCTCTGCTACCGCGACAACCCCGACGAAAACAACCTTAGAACCGAAGTGCGAAACGCTGGCTACTTGTAGTGATTCCTGCCGTCGCTGTCTCTTTTCATTGCAGGCAAAAACGGCAGTGCACTGCAGTGTCACCGCTCGTCACGATAAGGCTGCCGAACTTTCAATCAGGCCCAGTCTTGATGCGCTTATTTTACTCACTGCCACGCGAACTGCTGTGACGAACGACTGGCGAGGGCTTCTGTAGCGTGATGCGTTCCGCTTTTTGTCAGTGGCTCACACGAGCTCACTTCTCACGGTGGCGTGCGTTGTCGGTGTTAGCGAAGACAAATGGAAGCGCGGGGACTGAGCGCCCCAGAACACGGCACTCAAAAGGAGCGCGAATTCTCAGAAGCCGGCCCATCGCGCTTGGGTGACTTATGTTGTTCGCTTCACTGTTTCAATGAGCGAGCTTGAAGTGAGGGTGGCACGGCAAGGCGAGTTTCAGCTAACTTATGCAGCCGCACGAGTGACGAGATGAAGAAGTGTTTTAAAACGGGGCTGACTTTCGCGGCGAACTCTTAGTACGGCAGATATTTTTCTCGCTTTTATTATAGCGATCGTATATTAGAATGTGTTCGCTATATCGGTGAACGGTTTCCACTTTAATGTCTTTCCTCTTTTAAATATTTCTGTGTTTTGAATTAACCGCAAAAATTATTTTACGGCCTTTACTTATAACCTTCACTATTAAAAGTTACATTTTTGTTGAAATTATTTTTATTTCGGGCCCCAACTACTCCGAGAACCACGTTGCGAGATGGGTATATATTTGGTTGCTGAGGTTTATGGTCTTGGCGATGCCTTCAATAGGGTATTTAGTCTGCTTTTGTGCTTTGTTAAGATTACACAGTGCGCACGCCAGGGGCGTTGAAATAGAGGCAGTCAAGCTAGAACTGCCTGTGCGTACAATTTGGCGGGATAATAAGAGCGCAGTGCTGTTATTTGTATCTGATTTCAGCCAGCTCGGCATATGTAATCGATCCGGCTAAAATAACTGACACTAAATTAATAGACTGTTAATAGCCCTCCTCTATATTGCCACGTATCATTTTAGTGTCCGTTCGTTCGCGCAAGGCCGCAGGAAAGGGGTGTTATCATCTGTGTTCGTGACGCGAGAAGCGACCGGACTAATCTCGATTGATCACAGCCATGCCGAGATGCATCTACGTTTTTCCAGATTACTCTAGATGATCTCGACCTGTTATCTCGAAGTTTCCTTGCCGGCTTTAAATTGAACGATGCCGCGAGCAGCGGGCATTCATAGTTCGACGACTGACGAGCATGTTTGTTGCTTACGCCGCCGCCGAGTGATTCAGTTCTTTTGTGGGCGCAAGTCAGCCCAAATAAAGAGTTTCGTTTACAAGACTTCTTGGTGTCTTCCTGACCGCTGGACTGCCGTCACTACAACGTGACAATATCTATGATTGCTCAAGCTGCAGCTGGTTTTATTTTTTTGCGGTCTGCTACAAGTGTGACGAAATCACGACAACAGCGACTGGAGAAGCGCCGCTAAAGCAAATGTTATAAGTTTTTCTGTCGGTCATCATCAGCCACGGGTACGCAAGAAAGGGAGGACAACATGCCAGCCGGTCTTCTAATTGTTATATAGAATAAATACTGTCCTAACGGGGCGCAAACGGTATGTCATATTTTCTGTAAATGAAGGTTTTAAATTAAAGCCTCTTGTTTTTCCAGATGTCTGCAGGTACATTGGGCTTGGCCTCTATACTCCACCTTTGTCGTTGGTGAATAGGTCGGCCGGAAAATTTTTTAAGCGCCTCTCGAAAATACTCGAGGCTGACCTTCGTCGGCGTCTACTAGATATAAATAACTTGCTGAATTAAAGTCTGGAAAGATGAATGTGTATGGCGTACGCATGCCAAGTAATGAAAAATTATTTCTATCGATTCTGTGTATCTATATGAACACGTAGGCTCAGTTCACAGTAATTGAAGCAGTGTATGTCTATAAAGACACTTCGTACGTATTTGTTTAATATTACTGGCAATATTACTGCCTATTTTTTGGTAATCTTTCTTTTGCACCTTCGCCGGCATTCCGCTTTTCATACTCCAGCATAGGTGTTCTTCGAGATTAAAAACGGAGCTTAAAAGGACATAAATGACTTGAAATACCGGCGACTGATTCCTAACAGTAGGTGCAGAACCGGAATGCAGGTTTCTGTGCCTTCAAACTAGGCGAATAAAGAAGAGTAACTTGATACATGGCTAGCAAGGAGCAATGGAGTTTTTTTTTTCGTGTACTGGGTTTAGAGGGTGAGAAGTCGTGACTCCACATATTCCGTAGCTGTAAGGCGCGGAGATATAATGATAAACTTGTACGTCGGGTTAATGTAGCAATTTCACGAAAATTCTGTTCGTTTTTCACTCTTTGTCATCGAATGAAGTTCCGCCACAACCTCGTTGTCACGAACAGCAGTCAGTTGGCGCCGCAGATGTTACAAATCAAACGCAATTGAATGAAGCGAAATATTATATGATATTATGCCGTTCGTAAGTGCCGTTAAGCGCCGTGACAAGTTGTGTCCACGCAACAGAAGAAAGTGAGGAAACCGGCTGAAATGTCTCAGCATTACTGATGTACTCATTCCTGTTGTCAGTTGCAGCTACTAAAGTGAAAAAAAAAATGATCAGGCAATTTTTTTTAGTGCGTAGCACTTCCAGCCGCAATCTCGTATTTCACCGATGTTTGTCCAAGGCCGCTCTTTCTCTCTCTCTCTCCGCGAACTTGAAGCACAAAAAAGAAGGTGTCGACGTGCACGTCACGCTGCTCACTCCCTTACAAAAAGTTTTAGACAGTCTATAGAGTGTCTATAGACTTCTGTCTATAAAGTCTATAGAATATCTATAGACAAAAGTCTATAGGCAGTACAAATGCCATAGACAGTCTATTGACATACTATTGATTTATGGCCATACAATTTAGTAGACTTTTGTCTATAGACAGTCTATAGACTGAATAGACAAAAAGCAATGTCTGTAGGAAGCAACTGCAGTCAATAAGAAGTCTATAGACTGTCTATAGACCATTTTTATAAGGGTGCAATGAGAAGGTAGAGCGGCTGCACAGCTGCACGCAATGACAGAGTGGCGCGTATCACAGTTGCGACTGTCACCGGGCAGTGTTGTACAGGCGCGTGTTATCCGGACTCAGCTCCTCAACTTCGGCCTTCCGCCAGTCACCCATGGACAGCAGACGTGTACGCGTGGTGCTCCCTATACCTTAGCTTCGCGCCGCTCGCTGCATCTTGAAGCAGCTTGTGCTCACCTCCGCGCCTTAACGGGCGCTCACCTTCAAGTGCACTTCCATGCTCTTCGATTAACTTTCTTTTCTCCATTCTTTACTTATTCTTTCTCTCCCCCTTATAATGCCCCCTTTAGTACCAAAGCAAATAAAGGCATAACAACGTGTAAAAATGCATACAAAAGTATAGCAGGGTTAAGCAGTGCTAGCGCACTTACTTCGCATTTGATTAACTATGCAGATAGGCCGTAAATCTTTTGTTTCTTACTTAGGAAGACTGAAATTTTGAAAGTTTTAATATATAACGTGGCAAAGCGACAGTTCTCGTGGTCGTTCGTGCAGCACACACGTCATAAATCTCAAACACGAGACGGAAGATATATTGCATTCCGTTCACACTGGGAAAGCTGCGCCATTTTTTTCCTTTACCTAAAGTGGCGAGTTCTTCCCCAGGATTGGTTCTATCGTCGATAGACGTCTCGCTTCAGATTGATAGCACGAAAAGGTACACATATCATGATGCTGACAGCGACAACAGAACGTGTCCCTTCGCAAACCCAGCATAACAAGAAGGATATTTGTTGGGGGATCTACACTGACTGCACCTACGCCAGCATGCCCTGCGCATTCAGCATTGCAGTTCTTGCCTATCGTCCACGATCGTGACCGTTCGGCATCATTCAACGGCGAGATTGATCGCTACGAGAAACTTTCGGCGGCTTACACTGAACAGGTGTGTAATTTTTTGCGCCGTACATTTCTGCCACTTCTGGCACATCAGACATATGCTGGAGTCAGTGTGGTAGACGCAGTTTTGCTTCTGCAAGACGGTTCGAAATAGTCTCATTGCAAACTTCAGCCACGTCGAAGGTCACCTATCAGTCTGTCAGCAATATTGGTTCGATTACCTTTCTCCTTTGGGTACTTTCCCATGAAAAATAAAAGCGCGCTTTCCGCTTCTATTTAACACATAGCTCAATACCTGTTTTTCTTTTTCTTTGAGGCCATAAAGGCAGGTGCAGCTTCTTGTAATGACATGACAAAGCGATGTAATTTGTGGAATACGAAACACAGTCCTGGTTTTTCGAGGTATTCCAGCATCACGGTGCTCTTCAGCGAGTGTGTGTTGAGCAAAAAGTTATTTAAACACGTAACATCAGACACTATTCTACTAAACAAAATATACAGAACATAGGATACTGTAGACATGAAAAAGAAAAAAACGACTCCAATGCAGAAAAGTGGTTTCAGTTAGCACGAACTCTTCTCATGCCTGCGCACACAATGAACGCTCTTCGGTGCGCGCGCAGTCTGTCGGTGGTCGCGCCATCTTTGCGTTCACCAGGGGACGCGAAGTTTTTGACCTCTGTCGCAACGCATGTCCCCGCCGCCCATTACGTTCCTGTCGCCCCCAGAGTATAAAGCTCTGCCCAGCCTGTCAGCAACGAGAATAACTGAGGGGCTGGCTCGTGGGAGTAGTTATAGGCGAAAGTGCGCAGCACCTGTTCTTTCTTTCTTTCTTTCTTTCTTTCTTTCTTTCTTTCTTTCTTTCTTTCTTTCTTTCTTTCTTTCTTTCTTTCTTTCTTTCTTTCTTTCTTTCTTTCTTTCCTTCTTTCTTTCTTTCTTTCTTTCTTTCTTTCTTTCTTTCTTTCTTTCTTTCTTTCTTTCTTTCCTTCTTTCTTTCTTTCTTTCTTTCTTTCTCCCTTTCTCTCTCTCTTTCTTTCTTTCCTTCTTTCTTTCTTTCTTTCTCCCTTTCTCTCTCTCTTTCTTTCTTTCCTTCTTTCTTTCTTTCTTTCTTTCTTTCCTTCTTCCTTTCTTTCTTTCTTCCTTTCTTTCTTTCTTTCTTTCTTTCTTTCTTCCTTTCTTCCTTCCTTCCTTCCTTCCTTCCTTCCTTCCTTCCTTTCTTTCTTTCTTTCTTTCTCTCTTTCTTTCTTCCTTTCTTTCTTTCTTTCTTTCTTTCTTTCTTCCTTTCTTTCTACCTTTCTTTCTTTCTTTCTTCCCTTCTTTCTTTCTTCCTTTCTTTCTTTCTTTCTTTCTTCCTTTCTTTCCTTCTTTCTTTCTTTCTTTCTTTCTTCGCGTACTTCTATGGCGTACACGCTCGTGTTCCTGTTAACTTCTTTCGCAAGATCTTGGATGCAGCCAGCATTTTACGCAGGTGCCCTTGAGCGGTCACGTCGCCATTAGAGCTGCTCCCGAAACGAGGGTGTGTGAAATCAGAAAGAGAATAACGACAGTGCTGATCGTACGACCGAAGGCTCCTCTCTGCGAAGCACGTCAGCGTGATATATACTAGCGGCCTGTTGCATTGGGCAAGCAAAAAAGCGCGCGAGTTCGCGCCGCCGTTTTAACGAAGACCAAGGGCAGCATCGCCGCGTGACGACCAGTTCTACGTCGCGAACCGCACGAAGCCGGTCCTAATATAGCGCGCTGCTACCACCAGCTACTCCCTTTGTTTTAAACTGTGCTGCCGGACGTCGTATGCGGGCCGTGCGCTCTCACATGGTCTTCGACAGAGACCACCATCGTAAATGTGAGATACCGAACGAAGAAGATTTTTGTCGAAGCGTTCACAAGATCACCTCACATGATGGTGAATATATGAGCACACTGGCTATTGCACATACCCTGACAATCAATTGTCTGATCGTGGCATTGGAACTAAAATACAGAAGGGGACACCGATCTCAACAGTCTTGTTGAACATCAGCAAAGACTGTTCTGAGCAGTGAACAGCAGCAAAAAAAAATGTATCCGATATAACACAGGAAACAGGGAATAGGAGCAGTTCGCAAACACGCTGATTAAGGAATGTTAGGAAAAGTATTGCCGGCACTGTATTCCAGATCCCTGTTTCCCCACTTCGCGCTTCAGTACCTGGCGCTCCAACTCAAGATGCATGTGCCGACTTTGTATTGTACTGTACACCTCGCATCAGAAATTATAGCAAAAGGGAAACCCAGCACCGCCATTGTTGACCCTTAGTTCGAAAACTTGGGACCAACAGTTATGCTGCAATAATATACCCAAAAGAAAAAAAAAAGCACCATGAACGAGGGAGACTCTTGCATAAGCTTTTTATCTTCCGTACAATTCGCACTGCAAATATGCAGAGAGTCGTTCTTAAGACTGCCGCTATTTCTATTGATGCAGCCTTGGGCAAGGGCGCTTGGCCAAAGTGCTGAACTCGTTATCGTGTCTCTGCCTCTGCTCTTACTATGAATTCGTTAGCTCTCTAGGTGCAGAAAGCGGTTTAAGATTGTGTATGTGTGTGTGTGTGTGAGGGAGAAAGAGAGAGAGAGAGGGGGAGGGCACAACAAGGTAAATGCTTTGTATGCCAGCGGCCAGAAGAAGTACCAATGACACAGCTTCAACCTGGCATGCGATCACAGCGTCATATATCAGCCTAGCAGTGAAACTTTACCGGGAGAAGCAAAATATTCATCAAATATCGTGTTGCCAGAGAAACCGGAAGCTATCGCGCGGCGCTTGTTCCTTGGCGTGCAGCCGGCCTGGCGCCTGCAGCCATATACGCGCATGTCATACACGCGCGGTAAGCTTTTTTATTATATCTATTATTTTTGTAATATGACCATAGCACCAGGCGCGCAGAAACGTAGTGTAAAGGGGTGACAACGCGCTTCATTATTCAGCCAGGCATGCATAGTGCGTTTTCTGCGCGCCGTGTTTGAAATGCACGCGGCTGTGCCGCCAAATTTGGGCTATCATGGGCGTTTATCACTCCCGCTTATTGCGCCCGTGACGCTGTAAACATGGCGGCACAGGCATGTAGGTGTCACGCGAGCTGCATTTTTGCGTGCAGAAAACGCACCGTGCGGGCCGGGGTTTCTTTCGTTGTCATCAAGGTGCCGGCGCTTCACCGCGTGACAGGTTACAATTACGCGCCAATTCGGGCCGCTCAGCGAATAGTCATTTTATGGCGCCTGAAGGAAATCGGGCACTGTATTGCCTCCGGTGCGGGCCACCGTGTCTCCAACTATACCTATATCTCATACCGTGACCCTGAGTCAAGAGCATCAGTGACGATGTCTATGTAAGGTGCGGCACATCTTCGCAACCAGTCGGCTTTATATCTTCTGATTGGATTATTTGAAAGAAATTGCAAATTTTAACAACAATGAATTGTCTGAGAAAGTTGTTTGCTATGCCGATCATCCTTTTAATGTGCGGTGCTTACATTGCCCCTTCATTCGCTGCGAACTAAGGTCACAGAAGTCCCACGACTTCCATTCTTTCCTTCTTTAAGATAGTGAATACACTGGAAAAGGAACCGGTCTCTGTGTCCAGTGTTTTAATGTTTTCGAGAAAACCAAAGCTATGCTTGATCTAGCAGTGCATTTTTTCGGCACCGCTACTGACTCGAAAAAAGCGGGTTTGACCCCGGCGGCGGGTGTCGAATTTCAATGGAAGCGAAGTTCTAGAGGCCCGTGTACTGTGCGATGTCAGCGCATGTTAAAGAACCCCAGGGGGTCGAAATTTCCGGAGCCCTTCACTACGGCGTCGCTCATAGCCTAAGTCGCTTTGGGACGTTAAACCCAAATAAAACCAAAAAAGCTTCTTAGCTGGAAGCTTCCTAACCTCATGAATATTGAGCTGCTATTGTGGCATACTAGCAGTGCAATCATGCCTTGCTCGCTAGATGCAGCGCATTTGTTTGTTTCACGGCATATTTACGACGCCACTTGAGCTGAGCAAAATGATTTAAAGGAGCTACCACAGCAGCTCTGCAAGTGGGTTTAAAAACGGTTCTCAACGTTGGTTTCAAAGCGAGTACTAAGTCAAGATGGGAGCAGTTTCCAATCTATGTTTGAAAGCGGCCCTCTAATAAAAGTGGAGGTTGGGAGAAAGCTGCATGCACTGAGTGAATAAAAACCCTTTCATACGAAGTAAGCTGCTTGGCAACTACAATACGTCCGCAAGTGAAGCACACAGCAAAGGACCAAACTTTGGCTTTTAAGAAGAGTATACGTTCCCTAGCCGAACGCTTTATTCCCTCGAAATAAGCACAACGAAAAAGAAAATCAATTTCAAGATTTTCTCATATCAGGCAGTGTGGTCGCAAAACAACATCCTTCCTCCACGAAGCATGCACAGGACTTTTTTTTTTTTTAGCACGGTTGGAAAACAAAATTTTAGATTGGTCCCCATTCATTTTTCTTGCTTGTGTTTCCTCCTACCTGAACACAGCCGTGTCTCTTCCAATCTGGTCCTTGGTTGTACATAAACAGGGAACTCGTTCGAGGATCGCGTGAGGCTAACTGGATCAAGCTTTTTTCTTTTGTTCTTGTTTGGCTTCTTTGGGCAAGAAGTGGAGGACACAGAAAAGGGCTCTAAGGCCGTCCTTATCCGAGTTCCCTCCACTTTCTGCCCCCGAGAGCAAACAAAACGAAGTTGTACTTTTTTTTTCTTACTGCACGTTGCCTTTTTTCTCCGTACCTATTTTCGTCGCTGGGTAAGGGTTTAGAGCATGGAGCAGCGGTGACCCTTCTATTTAGGAAAAAGAGCAATTGGTTTCGGTATTGGCTCGAGGATGTAAACTCTAATGTGGGGTTGGTTTTTGCTATATTTATGCTTGCGGTCTCCATTCCCATTCTTCTCTTCCTGCAGATCTTGTATTTTCAGGCGCCAGGGAGCCAAAAAATAAAGCAAGGCCAACGCCAACACCGCTGCTTCCTTTGTACATTCATTCTTCGCGAGTTGCGCTGGGGCATTTTTTTTTTCTAATATGAGTGGCGCTCGTGTCAACAATACAAATCCTAGGCCGTATTTTTGTTCTTTTAAACTAACTGGAAAGCCCTCTATCTCTTTTAAAACTTGTGTTCAGTAGGCTTATCTGCGCTACTTGAGCCGAGTTTACAAGACAAGCTGTCAGAAAGGCGAAGAAAAAAGCGTGTAGAAAAGAGGCGAGTCAGCACGGGTTCGTGGCTTTCGTCTTTGTCCGGCGGTGCACCGGGAGATTGGCTGGGCACGTGCGGCAGGTTCGCCAACGACATGGTTGTTTACTCCGCCGCGATCGCTTCTTTTCATTCGGTGCAAATTGAGGCCACGCGTGGCGGCAGGCGCGCGTGCGATGGTCTACGCGATTCGTCCGCGAATGGGACCTCACCAGCATATACTATCCACGTGCGCGCAACCGGGCTGAAGGAAGTAGGCGCGCAGTACGAAGAAAATGGGGCCTCGAGTGCGGATGCTCGCGCGCTCGGCCCGCCGCAAACTTCGAAGTTTGAGCAAACAACGCGACTCTGGATCGCCCTTCTTGATCGATTGATTGAAAAAAGTCGGTAGAGACACCTAACGGTGCTAATGCCAAACGGACAGTCCCTGGGTGCATTAGCACCCTCAAAAACACTCGCACACACACATCCGTATGACATCACCGGGAGCGCTGTACGACGACTGGTTGCATCACAATTTTTGTGCTAAAAGTTGTTTTTTTTTTAGGAAAGGAAAGAGTGCAGTAACTGTCTCATCTCTCGGTGGACACCTCAACCGCGTCTTAAGGCAAAGGGGAAGAGTCTGGGAAGGCATACAATTGAAGGTGCGTGTGTCGTCGATTCAAATCGCTGTCGCAAGCTAGCCCGCAACCTGAATAACGCATGTCAGCTATACGCAACGAGAAATCGTATGACACCACCCGGAACTCTGTAGGACAAACAGTTTCGTCACAATTTCGGTGCGAATGTTGTTGGGAAAATCGGTGCACCATAGAGGTCGGCCATTGGCGAGTAGCGAACGACATGCAAGCGCCGTGTTGTCGTCTTTCTTGTGTTGTCCCCGTTGCGCTAAAAATCCTTTATTATGACATGCATAGGACTGTCTGAAGTGGCTGTGTTCCGCTTGCTCTGTGCTTCATATGGCCGCTTGATAACGTCGCCCTCTTCTTTTAACATCGCTTTTACCAAAGGTGGGGTTTTTTGTACCATCTGCGAGTACACACACACACGCCATCGCATTTCGGCACTCTGTCTAGTAATGCATCCGCATTAAAAAGTTTTTTTTTATATGTCGTTTATTTGAACATTCTTGTAGGCATTAGTGAAGGCATGCGGTCCTACTAATGTAATGGTGGGGGCCAACACGGATGCTGATTTGGTTTGTTCCGATCTGTGACACTTCTCAGGCTTGTTTTTAGTCAGAGCGGCTAAATTCTACCCAAGCCTAAAGTTAAATGGTCGAACTTAATCCATCTCGTTTATCGCACCCCTCTACAGTTTCACTGGTTTCTCTGCCGTTTTGCAAGAGGGGCGCTGCTGGTGAAAGTTATATAAAGCATACAGTAGATCTAAGTCTCTCGAATATGTCATAGAAGTAACCAAAGTTTCTCACGCGTATTGGTTCTTGTTGCTTTATTCTGAAGTAGTATCTGCTCAGCATCTCTCAGGCATCAACATACTGACGTAGGTTTCTCAGCGACTCGTTTTTGTCGTTTGGTGTCCACTCTTTTTGTCCTCGCTAAGAGCTACACTCCACGCACAGGACATTAATCGCGGGGTACAAAGGTGTTCGACCACGAATGTTGCGGCGTGCTACATCCCCCTCTTACTCCGTATGCGTGGTGCCGAGGCTGAGGGGAAGGAATATCGCGCATAATGAGTTTCGTGCTTCTCCGTATTCTGGCAAAATTATTCTGGCCACGTCATGTTTGTGCTCTTGCAGGTGCTTGGAAACTTGCCGCTTACGACGATGTAAACATTGTTGCGGTCATCGCATGGAATTCCGTATATCAGTACAGGATACATATTTTCGGGCACGCGATACTTCATATTTATCAACTTGTTTACTTGAAGGAATATGCGCGACACGTAGATGTTACTTTGAAAATTCACGCGCTAGAGCTTCGCTCACTCCGGGAACATACAGAATCGCTGCCGGTTTTTGAATGTACGCTTATCTGCTCCTGGAACTCGATAACGCTTCTTGGCTCGTACCAGAAAACGCCCTGGATAGCCGTTTGCGGCGAGCTCTAGGCGGGCCATTCTTAGCTCATTAGCTCGAGGGCCATTAGCCATTAGCACTGCCTTCGGCGACCTGTCTCACCGGAATCCTCATTGCTGGATTGCAGCCGATGACTATGTCCTGTATCCTGGGTGCGACGATTTCATTCCAGTTTTCTCCTGCCACATCGCCAAGGGGACGCATTGGTTGTACCGAGCCCGCGCTTTCTGTCCCGATGAATTTTCATTGTTACCTCGCTTCTTCGTTTTTCACGCGGTTCATTTCTAGTGGCCACCTCGAACACTGCGCTTGAGCCTATTCTTCTGCGCCAAGAATCTACTCTCGCTTCGATCGCCAGCGCTCAGCCGAGGACGCTTGTCTCGCATTACAAAGCCGCGCAACCAGCTTCCTCCTCTGCTTCTTTTGGTGATGCACTTTCCGCTACCATAAGCCTTGACCTCACCTCAGAACGGACACTACCCTTGGTCGCCATCTTGAAGAAGCAGGCCCCTTCCTTTGTCGTACACTCTGCAGTTTTGCGCCAAACATGTGCAATCTCCCATCGCTTCAAAACTGACGGCTCTGGAATCATTCGTCACCGTCGGTGCCGAGTGCCTCTTTCTAAATGCCCGATTATCCAGGACACTGTCACGGACATGCTGAATCATCACATCATACGTCCTTCGTCCAGTCCTTGGTCCTCACCAGTCGTGTTAGCGCAGAACAATGATGGTTCAGTACGTTTCTGCGTCGATTATCGTGCTGCGCACAAGATAACTTGCAAGGATGAGTACCCACTTCCTCGCATTGGCGACGCCCTTGACTGCTTGCAAGGAGCTGAATTTTTCTCTGGCCTCGACCAGCGATTCGGTTATTTGCAGATTCCTATGTATGAAGATGGCAAAGGAAAGACAGCCTTTACTACCTAGGATGGGTTTTACGAATTCAACGTTATGCCTTTGGGTTGTGCAACGCTCCCGCTGCGTTCGAGCGCATGATACAGTTTTTCGCGGCCAAAAATGGAGACCTTGGCGTTGTTAACTGGACGATATCGTCATCTTTTCGCCGACCTTTTCTGATCACCCTAAGCGCCTGGATGAAGTTTTAACTGCGCTTGTAGGGACTGCAGCCTTCAGCACAATGCTAAAAAATGTGCATTTGCCTCAAAATCCATTAAAGTGCCTGGCCACGTCGTCAGGAAGGATGGAATACAGCCTGACTCTGATAAAATTGAAGTTGCTCTGCATTTAGCACGTCCGTCCAGTGCCAAAGAGCTTCGCAGTTTCCTTGGACTGGCATCCTACTTTCGGCGCTTCATCCGCAAATTCGCGTATATCGCGTCGCTTCTCAGAAACTTCAGACTGCCTGAACAAACTTCGTCTGCTCTGCCGATTGCCAGGCAGCATTTGGAGAACATAATCAAGCTCTGACGTTGATCCAGTACTCCGCCGTTTTGTTGAGTCTGCTTCAACAATTCTGCACATTGACGCCAGCGGGCACTGTCTTGGCGCCGTGCATTTGCAGCGAGAAGTTTCATCCGCCGAAAAGGTTGTCGACTACGCGAGTCGTACATCGGCTCCAGCAACTATACCTTCAGCGAACACGAGTGCCTCGCAGTGGTCTGGGTCATTCAAAAGTTTCGTCCCGATCTGTACGGCCGACACTTTAGCATTGTAAGTAACCACTATGCTCTATACTGGTTGTCCTCCTTAAAGAACCTGTCTGGGCGGCTCGGCTCGGGCGCTGGATTTTCCGTCTCCAGGAATTCGATTTTACCATCACTTACAAACCTGGTAAACAACATCATGTCGCCGATGCTCTTTCTCGTTGTCCGCTAACTTCGGTGCCACCCCCCCCATATCGTCTTCTCAGTCTGCTGGCCGTCCTGAGGATACCCTGTCTCATGCCATGACAACCGCTCCCATTGATTTCGTCTCTCCACCCATACCCAGTGATCTCGCCTCCGAACCGTCGACCGATACTTTCTGCTCATCGATCACCTCACCAATGCTACATAGTCTCCTAAGGCACGACTGTGCCCCCAACTCACAACTCTCACGATACAGAATGGCTTGCTGATCCGGCACAACTGCAACCCTGTCGGCCACTCCTGGGTTCCTGTTGATTCCCGCTCACTGCGCTGTCGGCTGTTGCAAGCGTTCTATGGTGACCCGACCACTGGTCCTGATCGCTTCCAGAAGACCTACGATCGCCTTAAAGCCTTTACTTCTGGCCGGGTCTTTTGACCAGCATTGCAAAATACGTCGCCTCTTGTGCTCCCTGCCAACACCGTAAACGGTCGACGTCTTCTGCAGGCCTCCAACCTCTTCCTTGCCCATTCACTCCGTTCGACGTTGTTGGCATCGACCTAAGCCATTGACACCTGCGGGTAATTGGTGGATAATCACCAACGTGTATCATCTCACCAGATACACAGACACTGTTGCTCTTCTTTCCGCCTCCACTGCGGAGATCGCCCATTTTTTCCTGCACGCCATTCTTCTGCGCTACGGAGCCCCTCGTGTTATGCTCAGCGACCGTGACGAGGCTTTTTTCTCCGCCGTCTTGGAGCAAGTTCTTCATGCCTCGAATTCAGTCACAAAACAACATCTGCTTATCACCCCCAAAAAGCCTCATCCGGCGAGAGGATTGTGACGTCCCACCTAGAGCTGTAGAATGATTAGCGAGTAAAACATTTGAAGACAATGAATTTGCTCAGGAGGAACTGGCGGGCCAGTTGGTTACACATCTCAAAAATTTTTAACGAGCGCACGAGAATGAAACGAGGACTGAAAGAAGACACACACCACAAAGCGCCACAAACAGCGCTTTGTGGTGTGTGTCTTCTTTCAGTCCTCGTTTCATTCTCGTGCGCTCGTTAAAAATTTTTTAGATTCGAAGACAGCTCATTAAAAGCTCGAAACATGATACAAACGTCATTAGGAAAGTAAATTAATTTCGCTGAAATGAAAATTGGGACAATTAGTCGGGAATCAAGCCCCTGAGGCTCGGCTTGCGAGTCACACACGATAGCCCTAAACCACCCGGCACGTTCGTACAGCTTGATTATAGCGGGACTTCGTGAGTGTACCGTGTGATCTTTCACATAATGTAAAGATAAGTGTGACCGTGCCTGCGTGGGAAAGAGCAGCCGCTGACGGGACCCAATAATGCTATATCGTCATGCCCTTGAAAGCACAGCTTAAGTCTGCACATTTTTTTGTGCACATTATACCCTGCTTCAATCTACACGTGACGGTCATAAGGCTGACATGCCGAATGTTGCCACCTAACAACTTCGGCAGACTGCAATTGGCTGACACTATTAAGGCGGCAGCCTTTAATGCCTCATCGTTGTAAGCATGGGTCCTCGACAGAAATGTCGCGATTTCAATTGGTCGAAATGGTCGTGACGTCACAGTGCGCAAATTTCAAGCGGGACCAATTGTACTTTGGCTAGAAACCATGCAACCAATCAGAGAGATGGTATAGGGATGCTCCAAGTAAAATAAATTAATTAATAAAACCGAGTAGAAAATAGGTCGAGTTGACGAATCGAACCAGGGTCTCCGGAGTGCGAGACGAGCGCGCTAACCACTCCGCCATGCCAGCTTTTTTTTCTTTATTGCCTTCAAAGGCGTGGGAATACAGTGCATTACAACATATGTGACTATTTACATAGCTATTTACATGGCTACAGCACTCCTCGCTTCCAGCGACCATTCCAACTTCTTCAGTTGGGATAAATTCTGGAAAAGAGATACAATTTCTTCGTCAAAACCTCGGTCTTTTAACACATCGTAAATTTTCAGGACACTCTCAACAAAATATTGATACACAGATCTGGCTCCAGGATCGCAATGGCGATATGCCATGGCACTACGCCACACTGCATGCAAGCCAAGCAGAAAAATGGTGTCATATGGAGCATGGCGGAGCTCCATCGTCGAAGACGATGGAGCCCCGCCATGCTCCATATGACTCCATATGACTCCATATGACTCCATATGAGAGCTCCGCCATGCCAGCTCGATGGTTTGAAATGAACAAAGGCGCGTCTAGTGAATACGGTGTCTTCGTTCATTCCCATCTTCCTCCCTTCCTTGACGGGAAAATGAAAACAAAAAACAAAAGGAAATAAAAAGAAAAAAAATGAAAAGAGAAAACTAAAAAAATATTAAAAGAAAAACAAAAACAGAGATAAATCAATGCAAACCAGTGCTCAAAGAAACGCTTTCACCTTGCAGCATTTCAAGAGCCAAATTGCCCCTTGAATTTTTTAATTCCTGCTGAGTTGTTGACGCACGTGGATGCTTTGGCCATCACAAAGCAGAATATTTTCCTTACTACATGCGCCGTACGCTTTTAAGTGCTCAATCTGCGGTGTAAGCGCTACATCTCGTCAGAAAAAATCGTGAAGACTGCACATTTGAAGAAAACACCACACACATTTGTGAACACAGAACGCGCATGGGCTCCGAAATATCAGTTTGAACTCTTTTGGTATGGTCACTACTCTATTTCTTTCTTTTCATTATGACATCAGACAAGACATATTTGTCGAACTCTTGGCTATGAAAATAGAGGCGCACCTAAAACAAGCTGTTCTTTCTTTTACGTTCACTCTACTTAAGACTTCCGCCTTAGCTAACTTTCCTTTCTTTCTGCACGTAAATTGACAGCGCGTTCTGACCTTCGTTTTCGTTAGCTACGTATCCCTGGCGCACTCTTAGACCGCAGAAAAAAAAAAGTGGAAAATTAAAGTCAAGTAACCAAATCACTCACACTAGCCCTGCAAATTTACAATTCTGCGAGTGTCTATGCAAATCAAGACTGTTTTATTCTGACTCCCTTGCGGCGTCTCAACAACTGACCGCGCCTCCTAACCAAACTACTCATAGTAGCCATGCATATTTACAATTCTGCGAGTGCCTCTACGAATCAAGACTGTTTTTTTTCTGACTCCCCTGCGGCGTCTCAACATCTGACCGCGCCTGCCCGTCGTGGGTTCGTATAGATTGCGGCCACCGGTGCCGCGAACAGCACACCAAAGCGAGAGATGGTGTAAACAATCTTCACTGTCGCGCATTAGCTGGCCCTGCTGGGTTTCTGACAGCCTTCGGGCGCAGAGTGCGCCCTACCAATGGCTCTACCATTTCTTGCTTCTTTTCTTTTTGTCCGCTTCTCTTGGTAGAAGCTCATTTCCCGTGCCTCTTTCTGGAGGCCGTTGGGTTATGATTCCAAACAGTAAATGGAATCTTTCGCTTCTATTCCTTCAATGCAGCCTTGTTTGTTCCCGCCGTGGATGACACCTTTTCCTGCGTCTCAGGCTGTACTATTCTTTTCCTTTATTTTTTGGTTTTCCGGCTCACATTTTGATCAGATCAACAAAAGCCCCGCCTTTCTGTGTGCTCCTCTGCGCTAGAAGGTGACCGCACATGAAGCCACTCACATTGCAGCGAAAAAAAAATAGAAAAAAGGACTAAACGAAGAGAGCGCAGGAGATTGAAAGCTGTTGGCTACAAATAAGCTTCACTTCATGAACAAAACACCAAAATGGAATACTGCGCAAAGCAGAAGTTGGTGATAGAAAGAGGAGCCTCTGGGATGCATTTCCCAATACAACGCCGGGAAGTGTTCTCTCTTTTCGGGCAGCGGGCGCCGAGGAGCTCTCTACCGTTCTTCTGCTTCGACTCCCGCTTCCTGGATTTGTCTCCTGTTCCTTCGCACTCCATCTCAGGACTGCTGCCTTTGCCGGCGACGTCAAGGAGTGGGCGTCGCCCCGTTTTCTCCAATTTCCGATAGCTCTTGTCCTGTCCCTATGCTCCACCCCCCCCCCCCCCCCCCCCCCCAATTCTTTTTTTTTTCCCGCTTTTTCTCTGCGTCAAGAAGCCAGACACTGGATGTCCAAGCCAAGCCCGTGGCTGCCCTTCGTCATCAGCTCGCTAGTAAGCAAGCAGAAAAGTCGAAAGGTCGGAGAAAAGAAAGACTGTTATGGCTACATCTTCACCTTCTCGGTAGTTTTTGCGGAGCCTCCGGGTTTCTGCCTAGCGTTGATCCCCACTCTAACTCGGCACGCGGGGTACTTAGAGCACTACCTGACGCACTTCAAAAGCTTACACGATGCCTTTCGGCAAAAAAAAAGAAATGACCTTGAACACGACACTCCCGTGGCAATACGATGTGCTGGTTTATTTTTTATTTGTTTATTGCTGGCCTTTTTTTCTTCGCTTCGCAATTCTGCACGGGGATCGAGCTTTGAGAGGTCTAAATTTCTTTATTCTAGGGCTGTCGAACTCGCTTTGGACACTTGCCGAAAAAACATTCTTTGCTAAGTTTTCGGGGCTGCTTGGAGCACTGGTGCGCCAAATTCCGTACACTGCTTGCATCCGGTGTCGTTATCTCTTTTCACTATCCTTTCTGGAATCTAAAACAAACTCCAAATGCTCGAGCTTTGCCCCAACGTAATGCACAGCAGTACAGCCGGCATCGTCACTTCGGCGGACGCGGTTGTTGCGGCGCGTGTCTGTTCTTTCCTCTCATATCTTTCAGCTCTCCTCTGTCTGCACGTGGCAGTCGTTGTGGCTCAGCAAGAGCCAGTCGGCAGGCCCGTGCAATTTCCTTTTCATCCTTCCTTCAGTCGCAACAACAACATGCACAGCAGTGTAATCAAATAATACGTCGCAAGAATCTGAACTGCGTGTTGGGATTCCTTTTTCGCTTCCCGAAGGTGTGATATGATGAAGCTTATTTTCAGAAATAATTGAAATTTGTGGTTAACTTGGTCAGCAGCGCAGCGCATCTGTGAATATCATTTATTCTCTTAGTTGCGCGATGATTTCGGCAAGATTATGCGAACTCTTCGTTGTTCTTGAGGGAATTTTACTTGTTATAGCTTTGCGCTTCCGCAGGAATCACCGAGCTGACGCAGCACTATTCTTACTATTTTGGTTGATGTGGAAGCAGTGGAGGAATTTTTTAATCTTCTTCGTGCTAAGACGCTATTTCAAACAGTTATCATTTGCAAATGTTGATCAGCTGCTCAAATCGGAGTAATTCGTCTCAAAAAAAGGGAACTTTCCCAGGCACTGTGGATCGGTTTATTTTAAAGCGTATTTTTCATCTAGAGCCTCTGTGAATTTTCTAGTGATTTCGCGCTTTATAAATATAGTTTCGTCATCGAATTCATCTGCGCTTTATTGTACAAGGATTTTCGTAAGTGCCTGCTCCTCCTGAACGGTGAGCGCATGTGTGGTTGTCGATCACAAAGATGAACTTGATAACAG
This sequence comes from Amblyomma mixtum, assembly GCF_055824585.1. Taxonomy (NCBI): domain Eukaryota; kingdom Metazoa; phylum Arthropoda; class Arachnida; order Ixodida; family Ixodidae; genus Amblyomma; species Amblyomma mixtum. The sequence goes on along the minus strand of NC_143017.1, from coordinate 103,761,556 downwards.
ATACCGCCTCCGTTCTTCCATGGCTTGCTAATATACATGCAAAAAAAAAATTGAAAAAACTAAGACCCTGACTCGGTGCACAGCATTACGAAACGCTCGACAATTGAGGTCGCTCTCAAAGCCAAGCTCTTATTGGTTGTTGCCGTTGGGCGACCAATAGGAGGGGATGGCCTTCAGTGGCGACCAATAGAAGTGGAGCTTTTAGATCGATGTTAATTGTAGAGCGGTTTCGTAACGTCTGAAGCAGCCTCAAGTAACGTCTGAAGCAGCAAAGATGGTAGAAATGGTTTTGAAATACAGAAGGTGCACTAACAGTCTTGACAAAAGCGGTCAGCTACAACCTATAGAAGGTGACGAAGCATAAAAAAAAAACTTGTTGTGCATCTCGGCATTTTATGTGACGATAAAAGAATGGGCACGGTGCAAAGTTCGGTCTTATTGATGTCGTCTGTGGGCGAACCGGCAAAACCCTCATTGACATCCTCAATGATGTATTCGTCTCGGTATCTTATAGTAGACCCCACTCTCATTGGACACAAACTACAATCGAGTTGTCATACATGCGCCAAATTCATTAGTAGTTAATGCTCCAAGTAATGCTTTTTGTTTATTTTATTTTACAGGAACTGCGAACCTTATGCAAGGTATTGGGCAGGAGTGGGTGGCCATGACCATACAGAACATATACACATGACAAGGTTTCTTCATATGTTTTTTCTTCTTGTCAATTTCAAAGGCCACGTAGGAGATATCTCTGCCACTGTAGTATCATTATAAACCTTCGTAATTAAGCTAAAATAAATGCATTGGTCTTGTTTCTTCTCAAAATGACCACGAGCTTCAAAAGCAAAACAGACTGGGGAGTTATTTATTCTGTCTACTAAATCAAGACAAACATCGTTATTGCGTGACCTGCATATATTTTGCCAACACTGCCACTGCTGGGACATTCAATAAGCAAATACGCTTCTGTCTAGAAAAACTAATTTGCGAACCTTGTTACGAGAGGATAGTCTACGAAATTATTTATCGCACTCTCATCTGAACTTTTTGCTTTCGTAATCCGAGAAGTCATTTGATAATTCAAAATACAGACAAAGACAGCTTAATAATGCATTTCTCGTAGCCCGTACCTACAAAGTGGCCAAAAAATTAAATGTAAAATATAATATTGCAGACGTACAAAATCGTAAAGGCCAAAAAGGGTCGAAAAATAGCAAAGACCGATCGGAATTTCTAGAAGGCAGCTACATGGAACACAGAATACTGGGACAGTTACTAGTACCTTGACAAGCTTAATCAGCTTACCGGCGGCGTGAAAAGTAATCGAGTTAAGTGCACGTCTCTGGGTCACCGAAAGAGAGCGAGCTAATTCAAGAGCTTCAAAGCATGCCGCAAACCACTTTGCAGGAACTGAACCAAAATAATAAAAAAGTGACTGTTAATCGTAGCTACAACATAACGCTAATAAAAAAGTTTTGATTCAGAAGCATTACACTCCACCCTCGCCGCACTCACTTCCCATTCTTTCCGTGCTTCAAAAATTAAGTAAATAAGCACTGAGGTATGGCTTCGAACTTCATTAACCCTTTGAGGCGTTAGCTTCATCCCTGTTTTGCTCACGCGACGTGATCACTCCCAAATATTCGTATACACGGTGAAAATGCCTACCAACTGAAAATCTGCTCAAACCCAAAAACTTTACATACAACCAACCATCTCACGCCAACGTGCAAAATGTACTCAAAAAGCCCCTTATAAAAAGACACGTCTGGCTTGTCAGGTAGCTCTGGTATAGCTCAAGTGATTGCGTTTGTTAGTTGAATGTTTTTTAAACAAAGTTATAGTGCCTAAAATGTAGTGAATTGTTTACTTAACTTATTACGGCTTAAATAACTTACGAGTGATTTCAGGTCGCTTTTTTTTAGTTTCGATCTGGATATGTGAGGGCCCCACAGAATTTTACGCAATCAATCACGTGGGGGGGGGGGGGGGGGGGGGCAGCAGTTGTCTTTCTTGCAGGCTTGGCATGCGAAAAAAAATCAAGAAATATAAACACGTAAAGTTCTGGGCTTCGAAACACGCGAAGAAATATCGGCGAAAGAGGATGCGTCTGGCTCTGGAGTCAGACCCAGAGGCAATGAACGTTACCGACACTTTTGTATTCAGCGTCTTCATGGCGAGTATAGTTCGTCGAGCTCAACTTCTTACAAGGAAGCCATAGCGCATTTAGTTCAAGGGTTCACTTCGGCGAGGAACCCACATTAAAGTGGTCGGCTAAATGAGAAAAGTGGTACTCGCTCTATATTTCTGCTTGAAACTCAAACCCAGCATAGGTAAAAATGAGAGTTCATCACGGTCTTACATCCTTCATTGATATTCTGCCTTGCTGCCCCCTATCACCTTCAGGAGACTTCTGCCAGTTCCCCTGAAACTCGACTCGCTACGTCCGTGATCCGATGCTTGGACGCATCTTCAGGAAGAATAAGAGAAATAAAAACTCGCCACTTTAATTTAAGCGCAGCGGGTTCTCCTATTTTGACCGGTCACCGGATACAGCGTCCAGCCGCGCGGCGCCATCGCCACGCAGCTACGCTTTTTGAAATGCATTTACGCGGAATTATGTCCTCTTAGCTATATCAGGGCGACGCAGCATACCTGTTCGAAGACTCTAAAGAACCACAACAGCCTACGCGGGGCGCTTTTGTTGTGCGCGACCCTCCAAAGCCCTTTCCTAAGGCTTCGTTCATGACGCTCTGCCTTGAAAGATGGAAGGAGTGCTTGCGTATGCACAGCATTCGACCGAGGTGTTTTCAGGTGCCAGCGTCGCGAGGCTGAAGCTTTAGTAGCTAGACGCGGCCAAAAAGGTGCGCCCCCACCCCAAAAAAAAAAAAAAAAATGAACGCACCTTGACCCGTCCCGTAAAAACAAAAAGCCTTAAGGATGAAGGTGTATCGGGAGAGCCTTTTTAAAAACTGTGCATAAGTGGCCTTTCGAGTTTTTCGCAAATAAAAAAAATTAATGCTGTTCAAAGCCGCTAATTGCATATATACGTTCTTCATTTCTTTATTTTTTTGTACGCATGTTGTTAGTGCCGGTGTTTAGCATATCGTGACCCAAACGTAGTGCTGTTCAAAGTGCTGTACTTTATTGAAAGAAAAACAAACTTCAACAAACTTCAAACAAACAAAAAAGACCATGTACTTACGGTCGTAGCTTAGGACGTTTTGAAGTTATCATTAACAGCTCCCTTAACATGGTCAGCAATAAACGTGAAAAAAAAAGTTTAGAAAAATAAAAAACATAGTTTTACAGGCGACCGCATGACGTTTGTGTATTGAGGGCAAAAAATTCGTATCATCAAAAAAATATAATTTAATCAAAACGGAAGTACATTGAAAAAGAAACTGTGTTCTCAGCATATTGAATAAGAATACATTTTTTTTAAATAACAATAACAGGACCAGGCCAATTTTTGCCCCCAAGACCCACTGGCTACGCTCTAAAGCTGGTGTCTTTTTTTTTTTCGAAACGTGTTGCGAAGGAGGGATCAGGTATGGATTTGACTGGACACATATCATATATTCGTAGACTCCAGTTGTCCTTTCTCGTTCACTGTGGTCGCGCCACTGAAAAATATTGAAAAAATTGAAAAAAAACTGAAAAAATTGTCCGCCTGGCAGGCGTAGTGTGTTTCACCATATGTCAGCACACGTTTTTTTTATCGATAAGTTCGTGATTTATGGGGCCTGAATGAATAATGGTGTTCTTCATTGAGAGCATAATCCCGCCACTTCGCATCCTTGTGCACTGCAGACCGCAAGGAGTTTCCTAGCAAGTTTACAGTTTCGCCAGTACTTTACTGTCATCGAAGAAAACAAGTCGTAATTAAGTTTCAGTACCAGTGCAGACCTTTCTGAAAAAAAAAATTCTGATAAGTTAAACTTGGAACTCAACAAAAACTACAAGTAAGCTAGGAGTCTTGAAGGGTAGCGTTGCTATGGGACAACAGGTATACAAAATGTTTCTCTGGCTCCTACATAAAATTTTCTTTTATATGTCACGATATATTTAGCTGTGTAGGCTTTAATGGAGCCGCCGTGGTGGCTCAGTGGTTATGGCACTCCGCTGCTGACCCGAAAGACGCGGGTTCGATCCCGACCGCGGCGATCGAATTTCAATGGAGGCGAAATTCTAAAGGCACGAGTATCGTGCGATGTCAGTGCACATTAAAGAACCCCAGGTGGTCGAAAATTCCGGAGTCCTTCACTACGTAGCGTCCCTCATAGCCCGAGTTACTTTGGGGCGTTAAACCTTCATAAACTTAACCTTATTAATAAGGGCTGTAACCCGATACCCACCCGCTTTGTAAGATAACTAGTTTTGAGAAAAATAAACGCTGAGTTACGGTCTCACTCTCGGTTCGCAGCACTGTGACGAAACAAATGAAGGAGGGAGTGATAAACGGAAGAGGAAGATGAAAAGGTTTAATGAGGAAAAAATTAGAGAGAAAATAACGGGAAGGTCGTTGGGTTCTCAATCCAGGATTCCGTTTGTAAAGGCCACCATTCGTGCTCTTCAGACGAGGACTCGTTGATCCTCGAGGTCCGAGCCGGACAGGGCTGCCTCCGATCCTTCCCACTTTGACTGTTCTGTTAAATCCACAGAACTATTAGCCTGGCGAGCCCATACCATATGATATAGGCATGCGTATTGATAACGTAATTCGCACTCTGCTTTATAAGCTTCCTAATTTACCTTGTGAAGTTTAGTCGGATTGTTTAAATACATAGTTTGCAGTTGTCTGAGATGTTTTTCTTCTGATCCGTTCAAACCCATAGCGGGATTAGGATATAAACAGAGATAGAGTCACTATCCACAGGGAAGGAAGAGGAAGATCCCTGGTAAAAAATGCTCGGGTGGTGACGTATGCACGCTCGTTTCCCTCTACCCCCGGGTCACCTGCCACCCGAATAAGCTCTTTATCAGATGCACAAGCTCTGGGTTATTTGAGGATTCTGCTGGCTAGCGGTGCAACTCTGCCCCACATATGGATTCTGCGGGTTGCCAGCGTATCTGTGATGATGTATTCTGATGTAGGATGTGAGGCCGAGAGAGCAATCGCAACGACTTCCAAATCTCAGCAATTGCTCCTCGTTTGGCTGATAATCAATTGAATACCTGCCCCTCGTGAATTACAGAGATCGCTGAGATCCATTTCATGGGACCCGCGGAATCTACGAAGAAACGCCTTCTAAGTTATTGTGGTTCTAATTTATCACCTTGGTTCTGGCAATCCTCCTTACCGAGTAAATTTCCAGATGCATGTTTCTATCGACAGGGGTAGTCCCAAACCTGGATCTCCACTCTTTCGAAATAATTTACCTTTTTTTCTAGTGTGGCAGCACTATTCGATTCCCAAGTCCCTACGCGCCGTTGCAGTCCCCGCTAATCTAACGTATATTGAATGAGATTCTATGTGTTCGCTTACCATATTATGTACCCCATTTTTAAGACACGTTCCGTGATGGTTTATCAGGTAGCCCGAGTGCTTTCTTAAACGTTTTTTTATAACTACTTCAATGCTACTTAAATCGCACTTCTTCAGCCGAAGGTACAAGATCCGCATAAACTATTCTACTGATTATAAAAGCGTGAATTAGCCGAAGGAAGTCCTGTTGTGTCATACCTTTTTTCATAGATTTTTCATAGATTGCATAGATTTCGCATGGCGTGCGGACCTTTTTAATCATTGCTGTATTGGTTCTTTTACTACTGATTAATAATCTCAGTATTTCCACCGTGTTCAACTCTGGAACGGCAGTGTAGTGTTCTTTTATTTCTACTCGTGCATCTTCCCTTCAGTCTTAGGATAAAAATTTCCGCTTAGTCAGGAGAGCAGCGCTGCCGCACTCCTGCGCATACTTTTCAACTTTGGTGGCTGCCTCTTGCAGTACCTTTTTTATTCTACATAAAATTACCGCTGGTTATCCACATTGCGATATCGTCTGCATAAATTGCATTCCGAATAGCCTCTAATTCTGTAAGTTTCATAAGGAAAATGTGTAATTCCATAAGGGCAATGTTAAAACGCAGAGGAGTGAGGACACAAGCTTGGGCCTGGTGCCTATGCAGATTGGCTGGGAATCTGCAATTCTAATGTGGGCTTGTCTATTTTGTAAAAGAATCGTTGATGTAATTAAATGTGGCTTCTCCACACTGTGTAATGCACAAGTTGTCTAGAATTTTTTTTTAATGTTTTACGTTATTGAATACACCCATAATATTAAGCACTAATATACGTCTTTTACTGTATTTGTCGTCCGGAGCGACAAGTACCTTTTAATGCGGTACCACTACTAGGCGCATTTTCTGAATTCGGCATACGTGTGTGCCTGAAGCCTGCTTTGTGACAAGCGGCCCAACTGCCCACTGGGTTGTGGGCAACCTTCCATATGTGTACACCTGGCATTCCCTCACGTGGGTGAGGGCCTGTGTGACGGGCACATTTCGGTGAAGGCCTTCAAAGTAGGTAGGTACCTGTAGGGTAAAGCTTTTAATGTCAAATGCCTTTAGCATGTAAGGACCTTAAGGGCCACTGTAACTAGTGCTCTGCATGATATTCCGCGCTTAGCCATGCTAAACCTCCTCCTTTTTTTATAAAGCTGTGACAGTACAGCTTGTGTCAAAATTGTTCTCTAAAGGAAAACATAGTGTTAGGCACACATTCATGGTACTCTAAGTATGTAGAAAGTCTTTTCTGATTTACCGTCTCCATTAGCTTTCAGCATATGATGTGAGTGAGATCGGTCTCTAGCAACTACCGAAAATTGGAACTTTTTGGAGCATCTACCGAAAGATATTTCAGCGGTAATATTATAGCCCACGAAAAAAGTATGGCATGTGCATCTGCGTTATGGCATCATAACGATAGGCATTACAGGGGTAGACACAGAGTTTCGAACGCAAGCAAGGGACACTATTGGTTTCAAGACGTAAGGCGTTCCCTTGTAGGATGATTCAGTAGGAGGCTTTGAGTGGAAAATATTTTAATATGATCTTCAACATTATCCTACTAGCCGCTGTACATTTCCACCCAAATTGAGTGACGTCAAAGTGCACTTGCCCTAGTTATTATGATGTCACCGCACTCAGTGTTTGCTCACAGGAATAGCCAGTGCTTGCCGGCGGCGCCGACGTAATAAGAATGTGCTCGCCCAGGTTGGCAGGTCTACCGTAACGTCAAGGTGCACTTCAAAGCTGGCGCTAACAGAAACCGAAACTGCTGGTAAAGAAATTTCAACGGGACACTTAAGCTTCGCCTTAAGGGTATGACGCAATAGGACTAATGAGTTATGTCCCTATATGTGGAATTAGTCATTCTCGACTTTACATTCATAGATCCCTGGGTCTATTCATACCGCTCCTGGCCCAGTAGTGCAGAGGTTAAGCGCCACTGCCCTGGGATGGGAGGTACTGCCACCGGTGGGGTTTGTGCGACCCTGATTGCTCTTCCCGGGCAACCTCTCGAGACGAATCATTAATTTAGCTCCCACTTTCCACTCAGGGCAGTTTGCTCACTATCCGATGAGCAGGTTGTGATGACGCCGTAAGGTCACATGACCTAGGTGGCCGAACTACGCTGCTTCTCCGGAAATTTTTCCCTCACAACGCCGACGACGTCCACGACGACAACGCCGGTTTACCTGCTGAGCGACAGCCTTAACGCTGTCACGTTAAGATAGTTTCCAATCGATTACTCGCATTGCGCACTGGTTTTTTTCGCTCCTTTCCGTGATTACTACGCCCGAAGGACTCTTTCAGGGGAAAAATAAACATTCAAAAGCTTTCTTTCGGTAACCTTAAAGAGTTGGTCAGTTAGCGAGTTAACCGGCAGGTGCCACATAGAAGAAATATTTTATTACAGTTCCGGTTTATTATTACCGCGTTCCTGTTCTGTTCTAATGCTGATCAGCGTGCCATTTTTCGTTACTTGAATGCCATGCCACAGTTTTACCGTCTGAACGGTAAAATGATCACGGTCACGGTCGATGAAGCCATGGTAACAATGGCATGGAATCAAGGGCAAAAAGTTCTTGCGATAATACAGCACGACAATGCCTCGACGAAATTCTTCACGAACTTTACACTGCGATAGACGCGCTCGGAATCCTCCCTGCATATAGAAATTTTTGCTTATGTTCATGAACTCGAATATTCGGGCTGAAGGCTATTGTGCCCTGTAACTCGACAATAGAAAGAAAATACAACGCGTGATCACTTCTGGCATGCTGGATATCGGAAATATCGAGGACATTTTCTACATGTCTGGCAAACCGTCTCCATACTAGAGCCGTGTGCTCATTAGCCTGGAGAAAACAAACGCTCGGTAAGGAAATTCTTGCTTCCTCACCACGTCCATAATTCAACCTCCTTTTCTTCTGTTTCATTAACGGCACAAAAGCAAGGACGTGGATAGTCTTCAGAGATTCAGCGCAAGTTAAATTCCTGCGCAGCGTTGGTCTGAGACAAATGCCAATGCTCATCACTGCTTCCGCTAACATTCCTCCCCATTGCACCCCCCCCCCCCCCCCTCCGCCCAGGGGCTGGCGCGTGATTTTCGAAGCGCACTGAGTGTGTGAGAGAGAGAGAGCGACGCTAACGGGGATTCAATACGAAGCGGCCCTCCTCGCGCTGATGCATCGCCGGTGTTCCCAGAGCGCTTCCCAGGTCCCCGGTCCTCCCACCGGTTCGGCGGCAGCGTTCCTCCATTCGGAGCCATCGCTCAGCGTCGCCTAATTTGCCAGGTGCTGGCTGCGCTGCGCCAGCCTTCGCACGAATTCATTGTTCCGGACACGAACGGTTGGCTTGAAAAATGCCCCACATTCGAATCCGCGGCGCGTGGGTGGATGGGCGGGCACTCTTCTGTGTTCCTTCTTTTTTCTCGCCCCCACTCTAATTCCCCTCCTCATCCTCTTCCTAATGGCGTCGCCACGACACAGGCACGTAAACACATGAGCGCCGCTCGCGGGAAGAGAGAGAGACAAAAGGCGACTTCCGCCTGAATATTTGATTCGCCCGGATTAACCCACACGCGCCCCCACGGTCCCAGGTCGCGAGAGGCTGTGTTCTCCCTCCACCGCAGCCGCCTGTGCCTCTTCGCGAGAATCTCTGTGTGCGTCCCTCGGTGTGCGGCTTTTTCTCGCTCGAGTGTCTCCTAAAGGGAGCCCTTTGTTTTGTCGCTGCCTCGGGCCGCTCTGTCGTGCTTTGTCGCTGTGAAGAACAGGCACGTTTTTCAGCGAAGACGTACGCCCGGCGCGCACGCCAACAGCGTCACCGACAGCGGTGGGATCCCTTCTTACCGTTAACCCTCTCTTCTACACAGCCCCCTTCCCTGCCACCTCCCTGCGCGAGACTCAGAAAGGAAAAAAAAAAATGGTTCCACGTAGCAATGAGCCTGCGACCGTACACAAGACGGTTTTGTTGTCCCGACGGAGCTTCTCGCGCTAGCAGCCGCTCGGTTTTCAGTGTTTCTAAAGCAAAAGGCGAGTAAGGCGCTTGAAGCCCTGTTTTCTCGCCTTGGCTTCGTGCACATTGGTATTGACGAAGCATAAAAGAAGCTAAGATATTTCTCCAAGCAGTAAAGGATAACCACCTCTGCTTCTCCTTCCTTGAATGTTTAGTCGGGAGATTTTTGAACCTCAGCTGGAAAAAAAGTAATGTTGTCTAAGGTATTTCTCCAAGCCGTAGCACTCCAAGTAAACGCCCAAGTAATGTAGAGGAGGAGACTTTTTCTATACATAGCGTAGAAAAATCGTTGTGCAGATCAAAAAAGAAATACCGTTATTTCCGTTCGCGCTCATGCGTGCGATGGAGGGTATAGGCTTGCTGGTTTTAGCTATCAACAAGGCGGCCAGCGTTTCTTCTGTTTGCGTGATGCTTGCAAAATAATAAAATAAAATAGTAACTAGATGCCTTGCCCTGGAGCGATATAGTTAGGTTACTATATCGCCTAGTGCTTCCGTCTAGCGCGTTGCCAGACTTTACCATTGGATCCAACTCGCAGCGAAAGGCCGGCTTGCGGAGATTTTATTTTTAGGTTTTGCTCTCGTTGGGGCACTCCACGATAAACGTTATCCAGTTTGTGCTACGCAAAGACAGGCGTTAAACGTGCAAAACTACTTGATCTCGCAGACTTTACTCAGGATGTTCTTGTTCTGGACAATTTTTTTTATTTCTGCCTTGCTCTTTGTTTTCTTTTTTTATTGTTCGCTCTTTTCTCCTCTCAGGCGATTTATTTTTCCTTCATCATTCTGGTTACCAAATTTCAATAAATGCTTCACGAGCCCATTTTAAACAAGGCATTAGCGGGCATTAAAAGCCCACCTGTATTGAAATCCGGGGTGTGCAGAATTGTTTAGTGCACAATATAGGACGTAAGTGTTCTTAATAATTTTCCTTTTTCTGCAAGATGATGAGACAGGCTGAGCCCAATCTGCGTGGCTCAGATTTTCCAAGCCATTAAGGCCTCTGGTGCGCCAGCCGCCTTGAAAGCCCAAAATAAGAAAACATGGCGCACTAAGACATAAGCGAACTTGCCTCGGCAACCATCTCGTCCATTCCGTCGTTTGAACGGCATTGATGAACCCGCTGCACAGCGGCAGCATTTCACGTGTGTTGCTCATAAATCTGCGCCGCTCTCGTTTGTCGGCTTTGACCGGATGAAAGCGGGCGTTAAGCCGACTGCAGCCGAGTCAGATCCGTTACCGGGGCTACTACGGGGAAGCCCGGAGTTCTTCCCGCTTGCGCCGATAAGGTGGCGAAATTGGGCGCGCCGTGGATCGCGTCCTGTGTATATCGGAGGGGGGTGCGGAGGCAGGAGAGGGAAGAGTTGCGCTGATCCGGACTCCCGTAATCGGGTTCGCCCGAGAAACGACGGAAGGAGAAGCAGGCGGCCGGGCGTGGTAGCACCGGCACCTGCTCGCTGTCCGCTATCAGCGAGCCCCATTTCCCGGCAGCGGCGATAAGCACCAGATCGTTCTCTCCCCGTGTCGGGACGTAGATGCGCTGATCGGAGACACCGAAGCATTCGCTGCTTGAAGACCCGCCCTCTGGCTTCTGGGATATCCGACGGTACATACGTGATGCTGTTAGGTGTTCGCTTGGAACCAACACCCAGGAACCTTCCAGCGAAGTTTTAGTTTGTGCGGCCATTAAAGTGCGAGCATGCTGCTCAGTAGAGGCACGGTTTTACCGTCTAAGAGCAATACACAGGCTGCGCGCAGTGGAAGTTTCCGCATTGATTTAGATCTATTCGGGCTCCTTCAAGGGCGATGATATGGCATAAAACACAAGATGGTTATTATTATTTCTTGCAATTAGCCTGAATTTAAATTCATTCCCAGTTCGGTACAGGGGCCTTGGACTCGCCAGCCGAAAGCAGTAGCCACCCAGCCAAAGCGATGTGTCCTTGCTGCTTATTGTTAGCGGATATTGTTCCCATGACAACAGAATGGTGCTGAAACTCAGTCAGATGATTGTTGTGGTCGAATACAAGCCAAGAACGAAGCGGCAAATGCTCCTGACAGGAGGCGCTCCAGCCAATGACATCGACCGATTTTCACGCCGTCGCGGTTAACCCGAGGTTAATCCCGTTTCACGCCAGCGTGACAGGGACTACCCAGGACTTTATGACAATAGGTCGACGCCACATGCGAGAGGGCCTCCTTTTTAGGAGGTATTTACCGTTTCTCTCTTAAAATGTATCCAAGTATAGTTAAATCTGGGCAGACAGCGATCGACTCAGTAGAACTGACAGACGCTGCTGCAGCGGCATCTCCTTATTCTACCGGTAAAGTAACTTTTGAATTTCATGTCGTAATAACCACTGATCATGGCCTAACATAAACCTTAATGATGACGCAAGAAAACATTTTTTGAGAAATATCGAGTATTCTTGTCACGTACTGAGAACATCAAAGGTTTCAGAGGATTAGTTTCTCAGCCACAGCCAATTAGCATGCCTCTATGCGTGCACCAGCACGTATTAGCTAATAGGGCTTACCCATAATGAAAGGACGAGTATTGATTATGACCGCTCTTCAGTCTTAAATCTGAAACACAGACTAATATATTAGCACGGGACCGTTCTTGCGCCCCACGTTCATTGAAACGCCGTCGCCGCTGGCTTCAGCCCAACTGAAATTGCTCAATCACCACCGTACCTGGTCATCGGCTGCATTGGGTATTTTGTTAGACAAAGATGTGATGCAACATAGCGCGCACTTACTGGGGCAGAGCCTATTAGGCGGCGCATGGCTACCACGTCTGCGGATTTTCTTCATACGGATGAAATACTGACTGGAAGCGGTGGCTTGATTATATATATATATATATATATATATATATATATATATATATATATATATATGTATATATATATATATATATATATATATATATATATATATATATATATATATTCCGCAGACGTGGTAGCCATGCGCCGCCTAATAGGCTCTGCCCAAGTAAGTGCGCTCTATGTTGCATCACTTCTATATATATATATATATATATATATATATATATATGAACACGTTTGCACCTAAGAACAATTTAATGACGTTTCGGCCGCGGGACCGTCATTAAATTGTTGTGAGCTACAAACCACTTCATATATTTTGCGTTTCTTACTAACCGTGCCCAAGCAAGTTTTCTCAACATGTTATCGAAGAAGACGGCCACACGAATAATAACGGCGATTTATATATATATATATATATATATATGTATATATATATATTGTTTTTAATTAAATTTTTATATGTGAATGGCAAATATGTAGACACAAAAGAATCGTAGTTAATTTTGCAAGAAATGATTTAGTTCTTTTGGAATAAGCGCGTATATCACTCGAGGTGGGAAATTTCTCTTCTGCGATTCTGAAAATACGCTAGATTGGGTCCCCACAGAAAATGAAATTTTGTGAAACCCTATTATTTTTTCAGTAGCTGTGTGCGAACGATTCTGTTGGAAGAAAAGCAAAGATATTTTTTCGCTCCTATAATTTCGCAGCAAAAGTATCGCAAACATTCCATTTAGGATTCAGCTTAAGGGCAGCGCAGCGAGCTATGGAAAGGAAAATGATAGGTGTAACGTTAAGAGATCGGAAGAGGGCGGAGTGGGTGAGGGAACAAACGCGAGTTAATGACATCCTAGTCGAAATCAAGAGGAAGAAATAGTCTTGGGCGGGGCATGTAATGTGAAGGCAAGATAACCGCTGGTCCTTAAGGGTAACGGAGTGGATTCCAAGAGAAGGCAAGCGTAGCGGGGGGCGGCAGAAAGTTACGTGGGTGGATGTGATTTAGAAGTTCGCGGGGATAAAGTAGCCGCAGCTGGAAAAGGGCAGGTTTAATTGGAAAGACATGGGAGAGGCCCTTGCACTGCAGTGGGCGTAGTCAGGCTCATGATGATGGGACAAGAAGCAGCAAGGGGCTGCTGCAGAATTTTTTCCCAGTGGAAAAAAAACGGTTCTATTTACTGTCATGGGAGAAGCTTTGTACCTTTAGAACAAGAAGATGACTTTTAATTGGGTGTTGAAATCATCTAGCTTTCAAAAAATTCGTACGGAAGCGATTTAGACCGAGGTTTAAAGGGAACCCTCCTATTTTCTTTAAAATTTTTTTAAACGCCTCTATTCCGTGCTAATTCTAGATCATGAGAAGTTTCAATATATTGTTGTAAAGTATAAAATTAAAGGCCTAACACATACACACACACACACACACACACACACACACACACACACACACACACACACACACACACACACACACACACACACACACGCACAAGCACACGCACACCCACACCCAAACAAACATTCACACACACACACACATGCACACACACACACACATGCACACTCACACACATGCACACACACACGCACCCACACATGCACACACACATGCACACACACACACACACACACGCACGCGCACACACATGCACACACACACATGCACACGCACGCACACACACACGCACACACACACGCGCGCGCACACACACGCGCGCGCACACACACACACACACACACACGCACACACGCCCCCACGCACGCACGCACGCACACACACACACACACACACACACACACACACACACACACACACACACACACACACACACACACACACACACACACACACACACACACACACACACACACACCATATTTCATTCAGTTACGAGGAAGTTACAAGTTGAAATTCTCAAAACCGCATTTAAAACATGTGAAGAGAGCTTGTGAAAGATATTGAGCCGAACGGTAATTCTGAAGCAGTATTCTTGCACCTGGCATGACGCTTTTCGGGTCCCTGTTAATGAAGTGATGCAAAAAAATCAAGCTGCTATTGGCAGCGTGTCTACCTGAGCCAATCGATATGAGTGAGAGGCTTCCTTAGAGACAATAACGCAGCGGTCGGACTTGTCGATTATCATCGGAACCTTTTGCTGTGCACTTGGAAAGGGAAACAGGAGAAGAAATAGGGTAGTGATGGGTAATGATGCACACAGAAGAGAAATTTGAATATGCGTTCGATGAAAAAATCGCCGCCAGTTACAGAACCCTTGCTGTAAAAGTGAAAATCGCTGTTCCATGTTCAAGGTTCCATATTTTTCTCACTCCTCACTTGCATCAAACCGTCTCCTTTTCTTTTTGCCCTGCCCTCTGCGGGCAACTACCAGGAACAGCAAGGAACTATTCCTGTATAAAAAGTTTGCAAGTGCAGAATTAGTTTTTTTTTAGATTTCGTGGTGTTTCGTGAGCCCTGTATGTCTGCAAAATACTTTCTGCAAACTTAGCCGCCTGGGGCAACTGGTGTCGCAGCACCATTTCGTCTCTTCTTTGGAATCATTGCAGCTTTTTTGTAGGGTTTCTTGACACCTACGCATAACTGCAGAAATATGGTCCCATTCCGTCTTCCCTATATTTGGACGTAAAACAACGAGCCGCAGCTAGCCTAGATGTGCAGTTCCGAACAAGCATGACCCTCTGAAAGGCTGATGCTCCTCCTTTAATGAGGAAGAATGTGTTACTGAGGCGTTCCGCGTCCTATGGATCCACGACGAGTTGAACTTATTTTCTCATATCTTCCGATACGATGACAAGGCAGAACCGATGCCCATTTGGACGCGCCTGGTGATATCATTACACGTACAGAGGAAGCCTTCCGACAGGAAGATTTCTGCCACTCACACAGGCACGGCACTCGCAAGGTGTCTAACGTGTCTACCATCGTTGCGAATACATTACGCTGGACGAACGCCGCTCGTAGCCTTCGGCGTAAGCAGCGATATTTTTTTCCGGCGTGTCAAATACGGCCCCTACCTCGCTGCCTCTTTCGGGACACGCGACACCTTGATACGCAGAGTCGGGTAAGGGAGACCTGAGGGCCGCTGTGGGCCAAGCTCCAGAATAAAACCGACAGGGCCGCCGTGCAGCCAAGTACGGCCCGACAGCCGAACCTTTGCTTAGCGGAGGATGGCCATCTGAGCGATGATATCCCCAGGAGGATCTATTCCCGGCCATAGACTGCCGAGAAAGGTTAAGGAGAAAACGGTGCGAGAAAGGGGCAGCAAAGACGGCGGCGTCCTGTATGACTCCTTCCATCCCGTCACGGGGTGGGGCGTGCTTAGCGAGGCAGCCATTAGCTGCAAAGCGGCGCTGCAGCAGTCAGTGTTTTAGGCCCGCGAGTCGCCTTTCATCTTCTTAGGCCGTAGCGCCCCCCCCCCCCCCCCCCCCCCGCTCCCGTTTCTCCTCTTCTCACTACCCCCTCACTTTCAGCTGCTGCTTTATGGAAGTACGGCCCTCCAGCCGGCCTTACATCTAGGCATGTTGATGCACACGCGCGCGCGCGCAAGAAGACAGATAAAATGCGATATAGAGGTCTTCGCCTTGGCTCGTTCATCCAGCGCTCTCATGATGCTCTTCTTTGCCTGAGCTGCTTCCTGCCTTGAAATCCGTTGAGCGTCAGAGAGCCCGACTGCTTTCTATTTTTTTTCCTTCCCCTCTGCCTTGGCCAATGCCTGTGCGCCTTGCTCGACGGTGCGACGAGGATTTCGGCCATCGATTTTGGAATCATCGTTCACGATAAGCCCCGGGCACTTAGCGTTTGTTTTGAGATAATATTTGCGCATTCCTTACGCGTAGGCGAAAGTCTTTTGTGCTTTCCCCTCCAGCTGAGCTGCCGCCTTCTGCTGTCGTCCTTCGGGGTTCACTGTCGGGGAGGAAACGGTAGCTCGGAGGACTTAACGGCGGAGACAGTCACGATAAACTGGGGACGGTGAAAAACGGGATTACATGCTGAACTAGCCTTAAAGCTTGGCAGTATTCCATGCCGGGCTCGCTCCTTCTTTTGTTTTGGTTCTCTTCTTTTGTTCATTTTTGGTTGCCTTATGCGCCAGGCTCTTCATTCAGGTATTCTTGTTTGAAAGGTTAAGGAGTGGAAGAGTCGCCATTGCGTTACACAAATGTACGTAGAGTGCCGAATTTCGGTTTCCTTGGAAAAAGAATATACTTTTGTTTTTGTCTTTTCTTTTACACGAGACATCCTAACAATAAGTCCTCTACAAGTGAGAGAAAAACCTGAAAAAAATTATTTTGTAGTCAAAGTATCGATCGAGACCCCAGTTAGAACCTCTGAAACTTCCTGGGCAGTCCTAGGTGGGTGTTTTTGCGCTCCGCACCGCTTCTACGCTAAGCGGACGCTCAAGTGCGCATGAGCATAACGTTCTGCTGCGGCCGGCTGAGTGGACCGGCGCACGCGTTCCATTGCCTTGCAGACTGTGAAACACGCAACATACGGTCCGAGTTTTTCCGCTCTTCGTGGAGTTATGGTGGCTGCCGCCGGTACATCCTGCAAGGCGTCAAGCGCATGAATAAATTTTGTGGCCCGCTGTCCTGTTTAGAGTGGTGAACGCTCGCCTAAAAAGCTAGCAGAGGTCGCCGAGCCAGAGCATCAACTTCGCACGAAAATGCGATACGCGCCCTGGTAGCCTAGAAAAGAACATAGTGTTCTGGCTACATTTCACTGGCTTCGGTATACAGGGCATACGTTAACGTGGCTGGGGTGACTGATGGGCTAGACGAACTTAGCTCTGGATTAAACACACACTAGGCTGGCGTTAAACTGGAACTGTTTATTGGGCGAACTCATCATGCCCGCAAACAGGTACAACTCTGCGGCGGCGATTGTAGCCTACCAAGTGTGACTGGCGGTCGTCGACGGTCAGAATCACCTAGGACCGCTGTCGCGCTGAATTTAAAGGTCATGCGAACATTCCATACGAGACGCTTATAACACGGACGATAGTCTCGAGCATTGTAGATACGTCTGCGTTTGGCTACGACCATTCCAGATAATCTTGTAGCCTTTCTCGCGGCAAACAAAATGATTGGGCTTGACCAATTATCGTTAAAAGAAACACACAACATAACTTCGCAGCAAAGCAAAAGTGATAAGCGTTTAAAGATAAATAACCGTTAGAGACTGGCAAACAATTCGTGCTTACACTTGAAGAGTGCGAATGTTTCTTCAGCCATCGCTATTCTTCTCATAAATGGCCAATATTCAAATGGAACTACGGGTGATTTGGTTTCTTTTTCATGAGCAAAAGGAGCATAGTTTCTGTAATGTGTCAGCCTTCTCTAAGAACCAGCCGCCGCGGTGGCTCAGTGGCTATGGTACTCGGCTGCAGACCCAAAAGACGCGGGTTCGATCCCGGCCGCGGCGGCTAGAATTTCTTTGGAGGAGAAATTCTAGAGGCCCGTGTACTGTGCGATGTCAGTGCACGTTAAAGAACCCCAGGTGGTCGAAATTTCCGGAGCCCTTCACTACGGCGTCTCTCATAGCCTTAGTCGCTTTGGGACGTTAGACCCCACAAAACCAAACCAAACCTTCTCTAAGAAGAGGTACGGCGTAGCATATATTCAACCGGAGATGCTTGTTTCCCTGCTTCTCGCTTTAAGCCCTCCGGGCGGATGCCCCGTCTCAAGAGAGCACACGCACACTCAGCCTGGTGAGGGACCGCGTTATTTCTAGATCCCGATCGCCGCTCCCGGCATTCGTCATGATCCACTTAGAACGTTGCGTAACCACGTGCCACCTCCTTTTGTGCTACGACCGGCCCTTTTCGCAGCCTAGAATCTTCCACTTTGGACGAGCTGCAGAGACCTAGCGGGTCAGCGACGATTTTGCAAGATACCGCCTTCCTCCTCCAATCCCTTTTCCCAAAACCCTCCTCTGCGTAGAATCCGCAACCTCTCACGTGCCTACGCGCACGGTTCTTGCGCGCTGCTCTTCCACGACACCCCCGCTTCGCGGGCTGCCTCTACGCGTTCAGTTGCGTGCTGCACTTGCGAAGCTAAGGGCGTATTTCGATCGGCGGTTAGGGGCGTCTTTGAATCCGCGAATCAGCAAAATATGCGTCGTGGCACAATCAGAACTCAGGATCTCAATCCAAATCGACCATTGAAACACGCTCTTCTGTTCGGTGGAGCAAGAAAACCTGCCAGATCGACGATCGGATTACGCTGTAATTTTCTGAAGAAGCCAGGCAGACCCTCGCGCAGTTCAAGAATCATGTCCGCGACAGCCGTAGCTTACAAGCCGAAGTATGCACGACCAACAACCATTAGTGGCTGTATATAGAGGCCATGCGCACCATCCTGGTCCCTTCGAAGGTTGTCGAATGCGCTCGGCCTCCCGAGTCACGATTCAGCGGAGTTATTTCTTTCATTTTTGAAACAGCGCAACAAAGACTGGACGTGGAAACTGAGGGGTAAAGACAAACAGGCGCTGACTAACAACTGGGTTTATTGAAAAAAACACACAAATATATAGACAGAGTTAGGAAAGATTAATCGCCATTTTAGTCAACTCATGCCACATGGGATGCAAGATACCCAATCTCCCCTTCGGAAAGGGCTACCGATGGGCAACTAATGCACGTTGCGCCCTTCTCACTTATAAGAAAAGCTTCAATAACTTCTCGCGTCATCTTATCACTATGGCGGAACATGATTCTGGCGTTCTTATAGTCGGGGGTACATTTGCATTTCTTGCAACGAAATACACATTTAGCGAGAGGGTCTCCTTCTGATTTTCTTTTTTCGTAATCTTTTTCATGTTTACATTTGCACTTTCTGGAGTTATTTCCCTCTTCGTACAAACGGTAGACGGTTCGAATCCTGTAGAGTGCCGTCTGGTGCTATTGCTCTTCAGAAGTGGCACTATGCTGCTGCCTTGGCGCAGTACGCGGGACGTTCAAAAACGCACCCAGACAGGCGCTTGGGGAGACCGAAATGTGAACAGTTTTTGGAAAGCCACTGACTACACATGCACCATTTTCTGAACACGCTCCCACGGTTTTTATCCACGCCCGTGTAAAGGCCTCTCAATGGCGGAGGAGTGGCTTCTGCTTCGCCTGTATACTAATAATTTGCTGTGCCCGGCAGCTCTCAAACACTTCGACCCTTCGATCGGGCAGCTGTACGCACTGTATGGAGAAGTCTTCGGACATCTACCACATGGTGTGGGCGTGCCCCTCCAACCCTGCATTCCCCCTCACCCCAACCCAACCCGGGAGGACTGGGAGGCGACCCTGCTCGGCTGCTCTGACCTGCAGGCTCAACGGGCCTTGGTCGCGCGAGCCCGGGCGGTGGGGTCGAACCTCCACCTAGTACTTGTAAGGGCTGGTCCCCTCTGGATCAGCTCATGCAGAACTTCCTTAAGTGTATCCGAACATAAATGTTTTCCACCACCACCCGCAGTGTACGAGGTGACGTTCTTAGCTGCTTTTTTACAGCATAGGCGTGGCCCGCGAAGGGTTTCACTGGCGCGACGTATCCTGGCGCCTACTCTGGCATCCTCGGGCGCTTGCTTGGCGCCTTAGAACACAGAAGACGACAACCGGTAGTAAAAGACAGTTACTTGGAGCATTCCCAGCAACAGGGTCAATTGTTGGGTCTCTTCTTCTTGCGTAGTCTTGGGTTTATTATTAGAACCTTTATGCCTGGACCCAAGCATCAGCCTGTGTCATCGCCTTAGAAATCTGGTTCTTGGCGATCAAGTGGCTGCTTTACAACATGCGTCTCTAACTTCGCAGAAAGCGCACAGCTCCAAGACAGGACTGTTTTATGCGTATAGTGCTTTTACGAGGGTCTTCACTGTCATACCTTCGCCAACGCCGCACCTTGACCATAGTGGCCACACGTATACTGGCCGGAATTGTCTTCAACTCTAAGAGGCAACGCCAAGTTCACGTAGCGGTGCACGCAACTGTGGTTGCGAGCAGTTTAGTCAAAGCAGTCACTCGCGCGCCCACGTTCGTTTTTGAAGAGGGCTGCTGCGTCTCATATCGCGACTTTATGGTTCGTTTACGACCTGGGCGCCGCTGGGTTATCGTCTGGCAGAGAAACAAAGCGGGCCGTGCGGCACACGCAGGGCTGCTTCTGCTGCTGTTCTTCGCCGCCGCACTAACGTTATGGCGGCCGACACACAGACGCACACATACGCGCTTTTGAGCTGTGGCAGCGTTCGGCGCGATGACGGCCCGGGGAGCACGAGGATGAAGGCGGAGGAGGTGTGGGGAGAGGGCTCTCTTGCATTATGCCGAGCGGCGCCGCGTTTAATGGTGGTAAGGCCCGTTGCGGTAATGACACCGCTCGCCTGGCTTGTTCACCGAATCTACATTTTGAACGCTTCTCGCGCAGCTCTGCTCTCTCCCTCATTTCTCTCTCTCTCTCGCGCGCGCGCACGCCAGCGCCGGGCAACGCGCCCGGTAAGGTGCCCCGTCGTCCGTGGCGTTTGATCGAGCAAGCGGGGCGGTGCGGTGCTCTGGCGCGGGGAATGCCCGGCCGTAACAACCCTTATCGGAGCTGCTGCCGCTGGTGCCGGAAAAACGCCCGCCATTCGCGCCCGGCCGTGTGTCTGTGTTCGTGCACGAGTGTGCGTGCGTGCGTTGCAGGTATAATGGGACGAAGGAAGGGCGACATAACGCCGCGATGGAAGCCGATCTGCGGTGTACGCGCGTGCGGCAGAAGCGTGGGCCGTGGGTGAGGATTCTGCTCTTGCAGCTCCGACAGCGGGGAGGGGGCGCCTGCCGACGGTTGCTCATTCTTGTTTTACCTCCCACTTGGCTGTATGCTTGCAACAACCATGCTTCAGCGTTGCAGGGCAAACTCGCAGTAGCGCTGGCGTGAAGCCTATTGCAAGAGCGCGCAGTCATTTGGTGCAGCCTGTGGTATACATGACGTTTCCTTTTATTTTTTTTTTCGCATTTCCTTCGGCTGTTGATGTACAGGGCCCTCGAGCAAGGCGCAAGAGCGCATACCTCTCTATGCGCCTCGCTGGGCCAGAAAACCGCTGGTGCTTGTGTACTCGAGGTGCGTGGCGAGGAAAAGAAAGAAAATACGCTGAAATCGAGCGGGTGTGCGCGTGTTTATTGGGGAGAGGCCTTGTTGACTGCACTGCATCCCTGATATGAGCACAACCGGGGGTTTTCTCTCTCTCTTCTCTTTAAATGTCAAGCGAAGAAGGGTGCAGGCAGTGGAATATACAGTCAGCCTTTTCCTCGTTTAACAACCGCTAACGCTGATGTTGCTGCCAGGCTCTGCATCTGGCGTGAAAGCGCATCGCAATAGCTGGACGGGTGAATTTATCTTGCCTTGTTCTCTGGAGTTGCGGGGTTTCGGTCCAATGCTGTCTGCTAATACTGTATGCTGTGTTACGAAATGAACAAGCTTGGCTAAACCTCTTCCAGTCCAGGATTCTTAGACACCACTTTTAATTGTGAGGAAACTGCGGAATATGGTAAGGTACTGTTATTGAACTAATGAAGACAATGATCCATTCTTCGGATGCGTAGCAAAATAATACTTTTTAGAATTTTCCATCCCTCGCGTCGAGTTGTTGGGGCAGTCATAGAAAAGAAGTGATGAAGGTTTGTGACGGAAACTGAGGCTGAAAAAACTTTATTGAGCATAAGCATAGGGGTCTGAGGCAAGTTAGCTAGCGTGCCACAGGCTGTGGAGACCTTCGGCGACGCCGGCCCATTCGACGGCTTTGGACTGAATGCTGGGGTCATCGGTGGACTTTAGCTTACCCCAATATTCTTTACAGGGATAAGGCGAGAGTTCTCAGTGAGGCGTACAGACTTTGCACGGCCATATCGTGCGGTCGAAGTTATCTTTCTCACCACAAAAGCGGCAGAAGAAATTGATATCTTTATTCATGAATTTAGATGTGTAGTTTAGGTTGCGGAGGGTAGTCAAAAACAATAATAGCAAAAAATTGCAAGCCTCCCAAGGGGAAATTTAAGGACATGTTGATTGGCATTGTGAATTTCGTGATATATGAAAACAGTGCGTTGGTAAACAATTCCCAGTTTGAAAATGCGCTTGTCCAGTATTTCTGGGCATGTGCCCGAGCCCCGTAGCCTGAAAAGTAGGCTTTCTCGTCCACGGTAATTTCGAAATAAAAATGCAGGGTGCACTTTGACGTTCTAAAGTGCGCGAGGCGAAAGCCTTTCCACGAAACTTTGGCTGCACGGCCGTAAGCACACACTAGGCGGCTATGGGGCGATATGAATGGGCTAGTAATCACTAATTAGTCATTACTAATTACCCATGACTAATCACCGATGACTAACTAGTCATGACTAACTGGTTATGATTGGTTAATGACTAACTAGTAATGACCTACCAGTCATGAGTGGTTAATGACTAACTAGTCATGACTAACCTGTTATGAGAAGTGATGACTTACTAGTCATGGCTAGTCAGAATAACCAGTCATGACTGGTTAGTCGTGACTGGTTAATGACTAACTAGTCATGGGTAACCAGTCATGACTAACCAGTCATTACTAGTCATGACTGGTTAATGACTAACTAGTCATTACTGGTTAATAACTAACTAGTCATGACTTGTGACTAGTAATGACTACTTTCGCTTCAGATGTAACGGACGGACGGACAGAGTCATGACCGCGAGTATGAGCCATTAAAAGGTTTCGCCTTAATAAACCTTCGCAGGCGAAGTGAAAGTCAACGAACTCTTGTTAATCCAAACTAAAGCAAACCTTCCCGCGTGCAGGCCCTGGTCGGGTGCTCCAATGGTGACAACTGTCCAGGCTCCCCAGTCGACCAGGCAGTGCTGGCTGCGGGGGCAAACCTTCAAACCGCTCTTTGCTATAGAGTCATGCGTGGAAATTGTGTAGCACAAAAAAAAATTCCAAGGGCGATCACACAATGTGATCCGATAACTTTACGTTTGGCTTTACCTTTTGCTTTAAGGCTCCCGCTTTTACAATTATCGTATTTGATTCCATCACTGAATTTGATTTGATTTCCGTTTTTCGCTTGGCTGCTGCGGAGGGGTCTGGTGTGTGTGGAAGCCTTCTGGAAAGAGGTGGTGTGTTTGATTGATGCAGGCTTCGGATTAACAGACAGCCGCATTTTTACCGAATAAGGGCTCAACTGCTGCAGCAGTAAAAGTAAGGCAACGTAAATTGTACTCCTCTTTTATTACGACGCTCCTTGCCAGTCCGGGCTTGAACACTGGCTATAGGTCCCTGCACTTATAACGGAGACTAACTTACATCCGCAGGTTTTCGAGGCCTCTTTGCAGTTAAGCCATATTCTTTGAGCGGAGCAAACCCGGAGGCACACTCAGTGCTAGGTAAAAATGGCAGGTACACGGTTCGTATCGGGTAGAATAGAGCATTCTGGCCTGGTCTGGTGGACGTTTCCACTACAGAAGACAATTTCGCGAAACGTTGCTTCCAATTTCGCAGATAAACATGCTTTCCGAATGGATCAGTAAATTATCTAAAAAAATCCGCAGTTAATTTCGCTAAAATCCACGAAGCGCGTCTGCTGAATGTATTAAAGCAGCAGCTGACGCTTCTGTTTTATTTACGTACAATAACACACCGTTTACACAAATACCCCCATTTAGCTGCGGCTGTGTTGGCTCCGCACAGACTCTTAGCGCCAGTGTTGCCGTTAATGCAGGTACTCCTTGGCATTTTTCGTTGTCTGAAGGTACTTCAGTTTAGTTGGTAACCTTTATTCGTTTACCTGCCTTGCAAACCAGCCCTTAAGGCTCCCGTCTTTACATAACTCTCCAGAAAACACCGCCTCTTAGCTTCCAGCCATCGCCGCCATTCCCGCTCCTCGTGCGAGTCAGCGACATCTAGTTAGTTTTACATCCATCGCCGCCATTCCCGCTCCTCGTGCGAGTCAGCGACATCTAGTTAGTTTTACATCCCCGCCTCGCTCCCCTCATCCAAACACTCCAAAAAATGGCGCGCTACAAGACATAAATGCGGCGTACCTATATACTTTTATGAGGCGACCAGATCACGAACTTTCGAGTGCACAAACCTCTCGCCCGCTATAGATATACTTCTAATTGGTAGGCAGATTTACGCCGCAGTTTTTCGTTTCGGTGTTCTAAACATGAACGTCCACGGCGCGGCTTTTTCAACGAAGCCACTGTGAAGTGTCCGTTGCTCGGTCCGAAAGCACGCTCACAATAGAGGCGTCAGCCACGCGCACTGATTGTCACGATGCGGCTTTTTTTCCACCTTACCGTTGTGCGCCGCGACTGGGGCGTCAGCACCAGCCGTGGCAGCCGACGAGGGACGCCGCGATGCGGGTAATGGGAGCAAGCGGCCTGACAAACAGACGGGACCATTTCATTTGTTGCACCTGGGCCTGAGAGGGACGGCAGGGTACGCAGCAGGGCACACTCGGCGGGGCTGGAGGGTCACCCCGAAGAAAAACGGTCTGAAGTAAACACAACAAAATCAAGAATGATCCCACCGCAAGCAAGAGGGGAGTGGCGGTGGCCCTGCCGCAGCCTCCGTCGCCGTGGTTTGTGGGTGCGGGCTGCCGAGACTAGAGAAGACGGGGGGTGTGCTGTTCGCGAGCGCGTGGCCAGTTGATAAATTCGGCTGCGGGAGCCGAGAGCGTATAAATCTTCATTACTTCGAGAGCAGGGACAGGGAGGTCTGGTCCATTTGCGGGGCCTTCTTCCTCGCCCGGCTGCCGGAGAGACCCGCCGGGACGCCGGCTTCGGGCTCGAAGGGAAGAGGAGAAGGATGCAAAGGAGATGAAGGAGGGGAGGGATGCTCATACAGCTGGACGAAAACGTGGCCGCTGCGCCCGCCGTTGCTCGAAAGAAACTCTCCTTTATGGGATATCTCGCTAGAACGATGCAGCACTGCGGAAAATATAACCGGCGTCAGCACATAACCAAGGGCCGAATTTACAAAGTAATCCGCAAGTAGGAGCACTGCGTGATTGCTTGGTCACCATGCGCTCATCTATCGGACCACCTGGCGACACGAAAGCCAACGATTCGGCCCTTCGCCCGTGATAGTAAAGAATTTGTGAATTAAGTCCACATCAACTGAAGCCAGCTTTTGCTCCTCCAATGCCACATGGTTCGGGTGACACAGACTCTGCTAGTCACATTGCGGGGTTCTTGCCTGGAAAGGTGATGCGGCTGTGGCCGTCCGCCAAAGAGTGCGGCTTGAAGAGCCCATTAATACTGCCGGCTTTTAGTTTTCGCTCCCTTGGTACTTTTGTTCTCGGCTGCCTCCCTTAGCGCGTGCGCCTGCGCCTGCCTGGCAACCGCTCCTTCGTCCGTGCGTCCGTGCCTTTTTCAAAATTAAACAAAGGCCGTCTTTGAAGTGGCTGTGATACCGGCGAACTAATTAGGCTGTGAAGCGCACTTTCGAGGAATTCAGTTTTATAGTATGGTTTCAAACAGCTGATCGCTTCAAAACTTTCAAGAGCGTTTGCATTTACTACTTGCGTTTGTCAAGAATGCGTCTGTCTGCAATGAAGGTCAAACTAAGCATAACAGTAACCATGTGACCACACTACATCGCATAGCTGTAGTGGGCGCGTATCGCCTCAATTCATACGTAATCGTTCGATCCGTTATATACTCTGACGCAGATGGTACCAAGTGGTGTCATTTGACTTGGCATGTTCCTGAGGATAAAACTACTGATTGAGGTGAAGCCCAAAGTATGTGTGGGATCCGCACACATACTTTGCCCAAAACCGTGCATTCCGAGGGCCTCCAGACGGCCGTTGCAGCCAAACCGTTTGCCGCAAGGGGTTCCGGATGGCGTCAAATGATTCGTCGTGATGTGATGCACATGTTTACAAAATTTGTGAACTCATCTAGCGAGGAATGATAACCTGTGTAGCAAAGGCGGTTTCCGCAAAGGAAACACCCGCGGATGTTTGGATTTGGTGTTCTCCACGTTTGCTGAGCACACCGGTGTAAACAAACACTTGAACCTCCCGTAGCTAACGCTCTTAAGTCAAATACTGAGGTAATGTTGGCGGAGGATTTTTCCTTGGGAAATTCGTGACACAATGAACCTGTGCACTTTTTCTATTTTGAAGCTAAAATTTCACTACAGGAACTCGGGCTTCAATCGCGCACCGTGTAAATTTGACCTTCAGCTGAGTTTGAGGTCAAACCGTGAAACAGAGAAAAAGAAATTGAATTAATATCCATGACTGCGAGTCTAACCCGCGGTTGCGCGAACAGATCTCCTTTAAAGGGCAACTCCGGCGATTTTTCGATGTGCATCGATTGAAATGAAATTTTAAGTCTGTATTCTTTATGATAGTCTGATGCCTCATGTAAAATTTCGCACCTGAAACCGGCGTAGTTTTTCCGCAAGCGAATTTTGAAGACAAGCGCTCCTCGACGCGAGCGGCACCCACTGATCGAGCAACTTCTACAGGCCACCCTGTTCTGTGACGTCACTGGCGGGGCGGCGTGTCAAGCTGGTTGGGCGCGCGCTGGCGCTGGCAGTGCAGGGGAAAACTGAAAATTGGTTTTGAGGAAAGTAAATGACGCAGCAATGGCCACCCGAACCGCGACGTAAGGGAGGAGTGAAAGAAGAAAGGAAGAAAGAGGTCCGTAGTGGAGCTCTCCGGAATTATTTCGACCACCTGTACAATTTCGCGCCATCTCAACGTGCTTGATGTGATGTGTACGCCAGAGAGATGGGTCACGGCAACTTCTGTTGTGCTGTGGGGTGCAGAAATTCTTGATCTGTGACAACGGGCATGATCTAGCGTAGGTTTCCTAGCGATAAGAACCTTCGCGATAAGTTGGTGAGAGCTGTCCGCCGTGTAAACTGGTCTCCGAGGAAGCATTCCCGCTTGTGCTCGGAACATTTCGCTGCAGATTGCTATGAAGACAGCGTGTACTTCAAAGAGAGCTTTGGACTCGCTAAGGCTTCGTTCAACTGGCGCTTGAAGGCATATTCTGTGCCAACGTTATTCTAGTACAACCGTCTATCGCAGCGGCCAGCTGAACGAAGCGCGGCCGTCAAGAAGAAGTGGTATGTTGGATATTAGAACTGTAGCTGACGTGAACTCCCAAAAGCTCGCCGTCGAGATAAAGCTTCGCAGAGAGGACTGTTGGTGATGCATGCCCCTGTAAGGACGTTGTGCACCGCGGCAACGTTCCGGCAGCAGATTCTTTCATCAGGCTGGGTCGGCCGGCACTGGCCACACGAACAGCTGTCGGCGGGTGCATCTCATTAACTTTCGTTCTGACGACTCTGTCACAAATGCGTGTACGAGAAATGACTCAAGTAGTCACTTCTCCGAGTTCAGACCGTCTCCGTGTTGCAGGTGACGCGGCCTGTGGTGTAACTCGGCTGGCTCGCTCGGCGGTGGATCATACCTAAAAGGCGACTCGTCCAGTCCAAAATCGTCGAATGAGTCGTCTTATAAGCTGTCGGAAAAGCTGTCCTCCGCGCTTTCAGTCATGTCGACAGCGCGGCTCAGTGTAGTTGTGATATCTTCGGGGGCTTCACAGCGCGGCGAACCCGCTCGTGACGTCACAGTCAATACCGCACGAAGGCACCTCCCCGGTTTCGGTTTTGCGGTTTCGGTTTCGAGTTTTGCGTTTTTTGCTGTTTAAAAATTATTTTACGGTTGCTTTTGAAAACCTTGTATCGTACACATTACAGGAGGTTCCTAGGAACACAAAACAGCCATTTACTTAAAATGGCTGAAAAATCGCCGGAGTTGCCCTTTAAGGGCCGCTCAGCGAGACCATATCACCACAGCCAACACGCCTCGTGCTAAACTGCACCACACTCTCGCGCTGTGCATTGGAGAGCGTCGTGTTCATCAGCTTCCACCTGCTCCTTCCCGCAGCACTGCCTGCTCACCGTCGTCTTCGACCTAGCACAAATCCATGCATTCGCCCCGATTCGAATGTAGTAAACATTCTCTTTAGGTTTTTTTTTTTAAGGAAGGAGAGTGCTCTCTCGGGTGGAAACCTTAGCCCTGGACCCCACTTGTGACTACTACACCTCTTGCATATTTCCTTGGTGAAGTGACCTTGTGATCACTGAGCCACTCTTCCCAGGTGTTAAGCATTTGATATAAAAGACGCTATGTTAATGGCCTCGTGGCGCTTCTCCAATGAAAAAAGGTGGCAGACGAGCATCGTGATCTCCGTTGTGCGTCCGACTTTTGCTGTAGTACTGAATTCACGAACTGCTGTTGCGACCTGTCCCGCGGGAGGCGCCGGAGCGAAAGCGTCCAGCGGTGACTCGAAACCCGTACTACTCCCTACCCTATTCTCCTTCATGCCCGCTACTTCATCAGTTCCTCTTCTGTAGGGTCTGCTGGAAACCGGGAGATTTGCTTCGCGTCGTCATCACATGCCCTACCTTCCTACGCCATCCATCCGGCGGAGCCATACTGGGCGTCCACGATCTCCGCCGCTTTTTGCAGGTTGGCTTCAGTGTCTCCAACCGATCCGTGTTTGGCAAAGATGTTTATGTCATCAGCATACAGTGCATGCTTGGACTTTCATCATGGCCAGATTGAAAAGTAATGTCGAAAGGACTGCACCCTGTGGGGTTCCTCTCGTTCCCAGTTGATAGGGGCCGTGTTCTTCGTCTTGAATTCAAATGAGAGATTGTCGATCCGAAAGGAATTGCTTGGTATACTGGAAGGTGTTATGTCCGCAGTTGGTCTGGGACAGATGTTGCAGGATAATTTCGTCTGTGATGTTATCAAAATTTTCTTCAAGGCTAGGGTGAGTACTCCCTTATCATTGAGGGGGTATACGACAGGGTTCAGAATTTCTCGGTCGAGTTGAAGCAGAATATCCTGCGCAGACCGGTGCAGGCGGAAACCAAACATGGTGTCTGCGAATGCATTTTGGTTTTCCAGAAACCCAGACAGCCTGTCCTGCACCATGGTCTCCATCAGCTTTCCCGCAGAAGAAGTGAGGGAGACTTGGCAGAGGTTGTCTCTGTTTATGGCTTTGCCGGCTTTCGGAATGAAAGTTACCACCAGGGCAGTCTTCCATTCGGTTGAGAGGGGTGCCTCACCAAGCAAGATTGAGTTGATGAAAGCGAGGAGGGTTTCAAAGGCGGTGTCAGGAAAATTGGCAAGCAGTTTCACAGTTATCTTGCCACGGCCCGGTGCCGTTCCTACGCTTACGTCCGCCGCTGCGGCCTTCAGTGCTCCCCGTCCAAATCCGAATTTGTGCACATTCGCCCGTCACCTAAGTGCACCACCAAAATTGAACTATCTCTGGCCAGCGGTCCGATACGCGAACACAATGAGTTTAGAGTACTTGGTCTCGTTATCCACAAACACCGACGGGCTGATACAACACTAGTCAAATTACGCAAGATGAGGACCATGTTGGCCGGATGGTCCGCCGGGTTTCCAACAGACTCAAATGCGCAAGTTTGACGAGAACTGCGTCGAGGTGATTCTCAGAAAGATGTACAAGCGTGCTGTCGATCTCTCCGGTGAACAGGTCCAATCAGCGCGTCATGGGCCTGGGGATAGTAAATACTTTTGCGGAGCTCCGGGAGGCACACTTGACCAATCAATACACAAGACTTTCATGGATGGATGGATGGATGGATATGAGCTCCCCCTTTGAAACAGGGTGGTGGCAATTGCCACCATGCTCAGCTTTTATTTCTTTATTATTTTTTTTTGTTTACTGTGTTGGCAATTCTCATTAAGATTCGCCATCACCTTTACCTACGGTTTCCTACAATTCTAACCTTATGCCACATCTGTGCTTTTCAGCCACCAATCCTCCAATCGCTTTTTGCTGACTTCCACTGCAGATTTATTTCAAAGACGCCGTCGTGAGGCCACCTATTGACCCGACGACACATCCACCACACAACACTAACGGAAGAGCGCGTACGCATCCTCGAAGTCTGGAGATACGCCCTGCACGTGCATCCTTTTCCGGCCAACATGACACGTGACGACCACAGTGGCAGGCGCCTTGCGCGGACGGAGGCAATGACCCGCCACTACGGGAAAAAACACGGAATCTTCTACGTGGATGCCTGCGGTCTTCACCATAGGCGGTGGTACACGTCTGTTTTTTCAGTCCTTCCTCTAGCATATTTTTAGCTCTCATCTGTCGGCACATGGCAGTGATTGTGCCTCAGCTGGAGCCAGCAGGCACTGCACTTTCCTTTTAATGCGAAAGCATTGTATATCATATAAAC
This sequence comes from Amblyomma mixtum, assembly GCF_055824585.1. Lineage (NCBI taxonomy): Eukaryota > Metazoa > Arthropoda > Arachnida > Ixodida > Ixodidae > Amblyomma > Amblyomma mixtum. Next base: position 103,730,936 of record NC_143017.1, on the reverse strand, counting down.
ATAAAAAATCTTCGCCAACACTGCCTCAGTGTTCGACTTAAGAGCGGTAGCTACGGGAGCTTCAAGTGTTTGCATCGGTGTGCTCAGCAAACGTGGAGAAGGCCAAATACAAACATCCCCGGATGTCTACTTTCCGGAAACATTCCTTCCAAGACACAAGCAGCGCCATCTACCTTAATGGATTTCGCACTACTATTGCGATTTACAGCCACCTTCGCTACATCCGGCATCTTTCCTAGCTATATCAGGTCATGAATTTTATAAACGTGTGCATCACAACACGAGGAATCGTTTGACACCATCCGGAACCCCGTGCGACAAATTGTTTGGCCGTAATGACCGTTGCAGAAGAACTTGCTTTGGGGCTAGTTGGTTCATGATTGTAGTTCAGAATGGCGCAAAAGACGCACACACAGGTAAAAAGGGGATGACACAAAGAGCGCCTACTACCAACTGAATTTATTTCAGAAACACCCTCTTTTATAAGGCAAGACATATCAACCACGAACCGGAAGCAGAAAAAACACATATTCATGGTTTGAATTCATATTTCGAAACACCATCGCCAGAAAAGAAAACCACAAGAACAAAAAACAGAAACTAGAACTACACGTGCCCGTCCAAGAAACTCAGCTCCTGGCGGCATAGTTTAATCGATGAAGTGCTAATGCACGTGGACCCAGCTTTCTGTATATGGTATGCTTCTATAATCTCTCTTTCAAATCGCTCCTTGCCTCTGCCGATAAACGTTGCCTGTTCCAGCATCGGTCCGCAATCTCTGCACTCCCTATAGTGATCCGGCAGGTTGCCCCTGTCATTGTTTTTAATTGTTCTTCTGTGCTCGCTAGCTCTCTCGTTGAAACACCGGCCAGTCTGGCCAATGTAGGCGGATCCACAGCTGAGCGGTATGCGATACACGACTTCGGACTTGCATTCGGTGAACCGTATCTGATGTTTGATAGCGCATCTTCGGGGTCGTCTGTTCATCATGGAGCAAACTTTTGCAAGCTTGCATGGTGCTGAAAACATCACATTTACACCATATCGACCCCCTACCTTCTTGATATTGTGCGCTATCTTATGCATGTACGGAATTACCACCACAGGCCTCTTGTCTTCCTGCTTGCTTTGCGTATCACCGCTAGAAGTGACCTTGATTTTTTGTAGCAGAGATTCACATATCTCTGCTATGTGATACGGTTCACCGAATACGGTTCATCAGATACGGTTCACCGAATGCAAGTCCGAAGTCGTGTATCGCATACCGCTCAGCTGTGGATCCGCCTACATTGGCCAGACTGGCCGGTGTTTCAACGAGAGAGCTAGCGAGCACAGAAGAACAATTAAAAACAATGACAGGGGCAACCTGCCGGATCACTGTAGGGAGTGCAGAGATTGCGGACCGATGCTGGAACAGGCAACGTTTATCGGCAGAGGCAAGGAGCGATTTGAAAGAGAGATTATAGAAGCATACCATATACAGAAAGCTGGGTCCACGTGCATTAGCACTTCATCGATTAAACTATGCCGCCAGGAGCTGGGTTTCTTGGACGGGCACGTGTAGTTCTAGTTTCTGTTTTTTGTTCTTGTGGTTTTCTTTTCTGGCGATGGTGTTTCGAAATATGAATTCAAACCATGAATATGTGTTTTTTCTGCTTCCGGTTCGTGGTTGATATGTCTTGCCTTATAAAAGAGGGTGTGTCTGAAATAAATTCAGTTGGTAGTAGGCGCTCTTTGTGTCATCCCCTTTTTTCCTGTGTGTGTCTTTTGCGCCATTCTGAACTACAGTAATGACCGTATATGAAGGTCCACGGGATGTACTATTTTGGGGCAGTAAGTGTGTTTGCAGATCCCGCACATACTTTGGACTTCAATTTCCATTAGTAATGTTATGCTCGGTAACTTGCCAAGTTATTTACACCACTCCAAACTTTCTGCGTCAAACGGGTGGCCCTCAAAGTTTATGCAAATGGTGGTTCCGGAGGTGGGGGGTGGGCGGGAGGACGAGGGGTCCCACTTCGATGGCCGCTATATAGTGGCACATATATAACGGATCGAAAGTATTGGTAAGAATTGAGGCGCTACGCTCCCACTGCTGCTATGTGATGACATGGTTACTGCTTTGGTCAATTTGACCTTCGTTGCAGACAGACGCGTCCTTGAACAACGGAAGTAGTAAGAGCCAACGCTCTTGAAAGCCGCTGTCCGCCGTATCCAGATGGCGGACCACGGACTGGTCCGCGGACCGGTCACGTGGGGTCGACAGTGCATGGTCCAATCGGGCCTGGCCGGCGACAGCATCCACACGACGGACCAGAAGAGCAGGCGACAAGGCGGGCCAAATGATATATTCTCGCCTCCAAAGCTCTGTGCTCCGTTTGCAGCAGCGCACTTCTCACGGCGCGTTCACGCTTCGGCATTCGGCGACGAGAGCAATCGGAATCCGCCGCCACTGCAGAGATTCCGCCTAAATACCCAGCGGAAAGCACCATCGGCCCGGGACCGATTTCTTCCGCGGCGAGGAGGAAGTTGCATTCACAAGGCGACAAACACAGCGGCGCGCTTCGAAGCAGGACCCCTCGCTCTGGACTGAATTCGTCGTTGTTACTGTTTTCTTGCGTTCGCGGGACATAAATGGGGCACCGGTCTTTCACTTGGTCTCATCTTGCCTATAAGAAAAGGTATCAGTGATAAATTTGCTTTATTTTTCATTTAGAATGACGATTCTACCCCTTCTAGACTTAAGATGAGGGTAGGTTTGTTGGTACCCGAAGTACTCAACACAGCGCCTGTGCTGTATGCTTTTCTTTGTCCTGCGCCCTTGTTCACGCAGTGTTTTTTCGCAGAAAAAGAAGAAAACAGCTTTAGAAATTGCTTTCGCACTCAACGTAAACCTTGACGCTATATGCACTGCCAAGTATTCCAACATTTAATGGTCTTTCGTGAAGTGGGGTAAAAGGAGCGTCCTTGGATCCACAGAATGCGTACAAATTTGCGTGCGAAGAAGGTTCGTTGAGCTTCACTCATGTCACTCACAAACCAAAATTTATTGGGAGACTTTGCCAGCGGACTCATCCATTATTCAGTTTAAGGAAATAAGAGATAATTCGAGTTAATTTCGCGCATTTTAAACGTTAGGGACACGAAATTATGCAAAAGCACGTATTTAAGCATGTATCTTCTATGAATGACCCTCATCATGTATTCCATGGCATGAGAGCTGTATTTTTTTGCAGCTTTTGCATCAATTCTCTGTGTTCTTTTATCGAGGCCACACTTATGATGAAAGTGTGGTTATTGTGACTGCGAAAAAAAAAAGAACAGCAGGCTTCCAAAAAGCAAAATTGCTATAAATAAAACAATCGGTGATCTTTCTTGACAGGGAGAACAGCTCGAGCCACGACCCGCTTGCAGCTTTGGTATTCAGCCAGCAGGCTAAAGCTAGCTGCACAAGCCGAGATCCGGTGGTTCCAAAGGCGGAAGCCAGCGAAGCGCCCCCGCCTTAGTCGTGTTTCCGTGACAGAGACAAGGCCGCTTGGCAGCCATTAGGAACCGACCTGTCATCATAGAATGCCACTTGACCCAGCCAAGCAATGGGCCCCTCGCCTAGAAGCCAGATGCGTTCTTCTTAGCACATCTTAAGTCCGCTTAAACCCACCTTCACCTTTGTAGAACTCAACTTCGATCTCGCTTTTCCTTGCCGTCATTGCGTCCGTCAATGTCAGAGAACGGGCTTCACCCTTTTTCGGTTTGCTCTCACGGTATGAGGCGGAATGGCTTCTTTCTGTGCAATCAGACGAGTCTGTCAGGCAGCAAATTTTCCCCGCACTGGTGCGGCCACTTTATAGAGCTGCCACTTCTGCCTTTAAAGTGACCGCTGCGGTATATTACAAAGCGGCCTCAACAGAAACTTTGATTATACTGCTTTTTAAGCTCCCCATCGGGGCAGAGTTTGAAAATTTGTCATTTTTACTGTTCGAAATTTTCGAGGTGACACGTGACCGATGGCTCTCAAGCTAACTGCTCAGCGCTGCATAAGCCCGCAGTACGGTGGGAAGAAACAAAAGCCCCAATAGGCACCAATAGCCGTCGGTCCGGCTCACAGACGGCTCCGTTGTCCGTTGACCTCCGCGAATTGGCCACAGGGAATAGAAGAGTTTACAACTGGTGTTTCTTAACCCGTGTTATCAAAGAGCTCTGGCTTCAGGTGCCATCGGCAGGCCTTATTTCACGACTGCAGCTGCGCTCTGTATGAATTTAAGAAAGGAAAATGCTCAAACCAGTAATCCTTAAGAAATATAAATACATAATATGCTGCCTTGTCGCGACTTCTAAGTAGTAATTATGTTGTGGGCCTCCCGGATAGCAGGGACCTCCTGTTACTGCATGGACATCGGTTGCCAGAGGAGCAGACAGCTCACAGGACGGGCAAGCGCTCGCACTTACTGAGTGGTGTTGGTTACGGCGACATCTATATATATTTCGAAGACGACAGAACGCCTTCCGTTTTCATCATCATCATCATCACCATCACCATCATCACCATCATCATCATCATCAGCCTGACTACGCCCACGGCAGGGCAAATGCCTCTCCCATGTCTCTCCAATTAACCCTGTCCTTTGCCAGTTGCGGCCACCGTATCGCCGCAAACTTCTCAATCTCATCCGCCCACCTAACTTTCTGCCGTCCCCTGCTACGTTTGCTTTCTCTTGGAATCCACTCCGTTACTCTTAAGGACCAGCGGTTATCTTGCCTTCGCATTACATGCCCTACCCAAGCCCATTTCTTCCTCTTGATTTCCACTAGGATGTCATTAATCCGCGTTTGTTCCCTCACCCACCCTGCCCGCTTCCGATCTCTTAACTTTACATCTATCATTCTTCTTTCTATAGCTCGCTGCGTTGTCCTTAACTTAAGCTGAACCCTCTTGGTTAGCCTTCACGTTTCTGCCCCATAAGTGAGTACCGGTAAGATACAGCTGTTGTATACTTTTCTCTTGAGGAATATTGGTAAACTGCCATTCATGATCTGAGAGAACCTGCCATATGCGCCTCATCCCATTTTTGTTCTTCCAGTTATTAAAACCTTCGTTTTAGTGTGGGTCTAAGGATGGATGGAGTTCCATATTTTCTTATGCTAACTGCAGATGTGGCGGGAATTGAAATTGTCTAAATTCACGAAGGAGTGAAACTGATGTAAAGTGCGCTGAATAAGTGGTAAGCCCGAAGTGCAGGAACAATACCTATTACCGATCCTAAGCTGCTGATTTCTCTTAAGCTTCCAGTAATTCAGGGCTGGTTTGGGTGTTAACCCCCCGAGAATGACTGTTACTTCTGCGTAACGACAGACCACGGTTCTGCCTAGCGAGAGCTTAACTAGCTTGCGCAGATAAGGAAAAACAACTAGAATAAAAATGTTTCGAGTGGAACGAATTTCGCGCTTTCGTTCCATGTTCGGGTTCTCTCGACACCGAGAAAAACTCTACGTGCGCGGCCACATGAAATCATTAATATTCATTAGAGGGTGCGAAAGCTCCCGCTACAGCGCTTTGGGAGGGGACAATGTTTTTGGCGAACATTCTCTGGCTGCCCGCGCCCCTAGAGACATTGTTCGAACCGCATTGCATTCCATCTATTTTTTTTTTTTTTTTGGCAGACCTCAAGTATATTCGCTTAATTTCTTCTGCAGGCGGTCCTTCGCTCTCTCAGCGTTTATGCCGTGCATTTAGTGAGACGACGTAAATACTTCGGGCTCGGAATTCGCGTTTGATTATTCGTTTCACCTCGAAGTCATTGCGTATGATTTATGCATGAACATTTTGTTAGCTAAAAAGGAAATTTTCGCTTTTTGGAACTGCCATAAATTTAACTTCTGGATGTTCAACATCGAAGAGCTTTTCTTAAGCATATAACTAGAAATGAAAAATGTTTATTTTCTAAACATAGGACATAAATACGCATAACCGAAGCTTGGCGGCATTTAGTTAATGCCGACGTTAATTAGAGGCGGTTTCGATCATAAATGTATTGTAATTGAATTTTGTGCATGAAGGTAGTTCTATCAGGCTCGGGAAATACTGGCTGTAATAAAATTCACAGTAACTTAGCTGTGAAGTGAAAAATAAATGAATTAATAAATGAATTTAGGCCACTTGGAACCATTAAAATCCAACAAAACTGCAGTTCATGGTTGTTTTAGCATTTCGCCTGGATTCATGGCGGCCTTGGTAGCCGACAGTTAACCCTGTGATTTTTTGCAAGCCAGCCCAATGCTATAACTAGTCGCGATCGCACCAGGTAATGTGTTAACCCGTGTGAAATTTAAATCATAAGTAACACTAATAGGCAAATTAGTGGCTGAGCTTATTTTTACTGTCTTTTATGTTTTCAACTTTTCACCACTATTGAAAGAATTTTATTGTTTCACAGCAATTAGAACTTCTACCAACATGCCCACTACTGTATGCGAGGATGTACCGAGCTTTTCAGCAAAAAGGGCCCTACAATACTTATACTCGGATCGTTCCATCAAGTTCTTTAAACACGAATATATATCAATGATACTGCAACATGTTTCTATTCCCGCAAGAAGGCTGTAGCCATGAAACGGAAACAGGAGTGCAGACTAATGAGATAAAATCATAAAAATCAGCATGACGAAACTCTGCGTATTCGCCGGAACGGTTTATTTAAGGCATTACTGGCGCTTATGTGCGGCGTACGTGAGCGTCCTTCACTTCTTTCAGATGCAGAGTGCATCCGCTATACAAATATTGTCACCTGGGATCACGGAGACGCACACGGAGCTGCGTTCATCTGGGACGTTTTGTGCTTTCTTTTTTTCCCTCTGTCATATCTCGCCGTATTGGTGCCGCCCCCGGGGACCAAGCTACGGCGCACCTCCTCATAGGCCCTGCTGCTGGCGTTTGGATCTCCCTCTTTGGGGCCTTTACCCCTGACGCTTTCTCCGCTGCTGTCTGCCTAATTTGCATAAATTTGAAAGGTTTTATGCGAATTTGCATAAATAAAAGACTTCGGCCGGAGCCGCCATCAAAGGGCGGCCTAATCGCGTCTACTCCTTCCAAGATTACGTCTTCCCCACTCGGCACCCCTCCGGTTTTGTTCGTGCATTTTGTTTGACGATTGCGCCTTATTGGGGATTCTCTTGGAGAGCGTCATCTCCCGCTTGACGAGCGCTTCCGAAGTAACGAGTTCTTCGGTCGGCTCACTGAGCCGTTCCGTGCGCCCGCCGCCAGATACTTATACGGCGTTCCGTTTGGCGGCCTGGCGTGATTTGATCTTCGCCGAACGGCAGAAGCGCTGCTTCTGCGTGTGTTTGCGGGGCGCGTGCGCGCTCATGAACTGACCGGTGTTGCCGAGCTCCGCCTCGGCACACGTGTCGTCATTATTCTGGCTCATTCCTTTTCTTTTTTTTTTGTGCTCCCTTTTTTCCCTCCTCCCTGTTTCTCGCAGACTGGCGAATCTGCACCGAAGGAGGACATCTCGAGCCCGATCGTCCAGCCTAAGTGAGATCACGCGAACCGCGAGAGAGCTCAGCGGCGGTGGAGATGGTCGGTTTCGCCTGTCTTGCGTTTCTGCTGCCCGTCTGTGTCTCAGGTGAGTTTCTCCCACGAAACCCACTCCCCCTCTTCCACATCCCTCCACTCGGAAGCACTACCCTATACCGCAGTGCGCTGCCTAGCGGTGACGCGCGCTCCCGCGTCCCGTGTTTTCGCATAGATTTTGGGATTAGGTGTAGGGGAGTGGCGCTTAAAACTATTTTAACTAAACGATGTTAAAAGCCCTGTTCACTAGAAGCTCCGCTGTAGGCGCTGTCAGCGTGGGGGGTCGGCTTCGGCGTTGTGAGCGAAAAATCACCGGCATGGTGGTCCCTAGAAAGCAACCTGGAAGGCAGCTGGGGCACCTAGGTCATGTGACCTTGGGCGTCATCACAACCTGCCCAACGAATATTCGGCAAACTGCGCACCGTGACAGGTGCCAGTTAAATTAATGACTGGTCTTTCAGGAAGAGCAACCTGGGCCGCACAGGCCAACTGCTGTTAGCACCTGTCATCGCAGGGCAGCGGCGCATCACATAACCGCTGCACCATTGCGCCAGGAGCAGTATGAGGAATCCCAGATATCTCTGAATGTGAAGTAGAGAATGACTTTTTGCATATAAGGGGATCCACCCATTACGCTATCGCGTCATACCCTTAAGGCGGAGCATAAATGCCCCTCCAGTTTTTGTAGCATACTTGCAAAGTTTTTCTGGATACTGTAAACCGCCACTTTATACAGCTTCTTGCGGAGCGAAGAAGAAAGCAAAATAAAGGAAATAATTCGACACAGGTCTCTCTGGTTGGAAAAGGAAATTTAATTTAGGTGAGAAAAGAAAGACAACCGACTTAATATGACACTACGTTCCGGGACTCACCCAGCTCCTTAATCAGGTGTGACCGCAGGCCAGTTGTAGCCTGGCTTTTTACGCCCGCGTATAGTCGACCACTTGGTGAAAGAACGTAAACTGCGAATGCAGGATGACGAAAGTGTTCCGCGGGAGTGGTTAACAATCCCCCGCGTCTGGTGAATGTACCATGACCTCCTGCGCGCCCGGCGTCGTACATTGGCGATGGAATGAGCCGCATAAAGCTGTTGTCAGACATATGAATCGCCATGGCCGTACGCTGCCAGGCGTGTGGCCACAAGATCAATTTTGACGTAAGCATTGTGCTGGAGACTGAGACACACCCACGCAGGAGGCTCCAACTCGAGTCAGGACACATTCATCACACACAGAGGAATGTTAACCTCTCCCAAGGAACTCTTCCTTCTCCCTACATGCTCGATTTACGTTCAGTGAACCGGCTGTCTCTGTGCGTGGGCCTAAAAATCCAAGCTGCAACTCGCCCGCAGGCACACCTGATGAAAGAACCGAACAGGTCCCGAAACGTTGTGTTATCTTAGATCTGTGGTCGTTCTTTTCTCACCTGAATAGATTAGAGCAAAATGATCTAGCCATTTTTATAAATGGTTCATACTTTTTTCATCTGGCTGTTTATAATATCCAGATTTAGACCTCGAAGCAGGGAGTGTTCGTGAAATAAGGAGCACTTTTAAGCGTATGAGGCGTTTCCTTCTGCTTGGGCAAATCTGGAACGCAGAATTGCGTAGCTTGCGTGTTCTTATCTATTCACTTCAAGCCTTCAATGTTCCAACAGCAATAACCATTTAAGGGGACGACGACGTCCGCTTAGTCTCCGCGCTCGGCCTGGAACTAGATGCCAGGTTTATGCGTACTCAAACAAAGCAGCGAGATTTTTGCTGTTAATCTACATGATAGAAGGGAACAGGAATGCCTACTGTGTAGTCTCAGTATACTGCTGGCCTCAGTTTCGTATTTTCATCAGAGAATTTCAAGGCCTGAAACTTGAGGGCAGGGCACCCTATACTCTTAACTGCTTTCTATTCCCAGCGCTTTGCGGCACCACTCTTAAGTGCTAGCTTTTCCCAGCGCTTTGCGACACCATCGCACTTTTAATCTTCGGCTAGTGGGCAGATAGCTTTTGTCCTTTGAAAAGCGCCTGTGCAAGAACGACTGACATTTCAGCTTTGACCCGTCGACAAAATGCTCTAGTCACTTAAGTGTTACTCGTCTTGTGTGGCCGAGTTTTAAAAAGAAATATGACGCAGGTGCAAGCCTAAAACCTGTCTAGAAATAACACTCCTACAGGATCTTTCAAGAAAAATAAGGCTATAATTCAATGAATGAAAGTGTTACAAGTTGCGCAACTAAGACGCAAGAACTGTTGCCTGTGGTCGTCTAGTGTAAATAAGAGGAAGTTCATGATAGTGCTATTGATTTGTAGATATTTATTAACAATTTAGCCACTTGAATAGGAAAGCAGCACAGCTTAAAAAGAATCCATAAATGGTGCAACTTTTCAAGCGGCAGCTGTATTGCTATATAATTTAAAATCGCATTTTTCTTCATGTAGTTTCGGTATCTGTTTCATCAACCGAAGGATGGCTGTGACGCGTTAGGAGTGTTTAGGCCACGTGAGGCGCGAAAAAAGTAATATAAACGCTGGTAGGTCATTTGTGGTCTTTTAAACTTTTCAAAAAGGTTAGCCTTATTCTTGCAGGTAATTACAAGTGTGTATCGGCAATTATATTGCAGTTTTTTTTTCGATCGTGTGACCACTCCCGACGCGCCGCAACCGCCACTCCACTGATGAAACCGAAATAGCAACAAGAAGAAATTACACTTATAAATTACTTAGCTCTCGTGGGCGAACCATGTATTCTAATGTCTCACGCATAATTTGAAACTGGAAAACATGCTGCTAAAATTAAGGAACCATGGTCGTCAAAGAAAAGAAAAACATTTCGGATCATACCAATACGTCTATATGAAACATGCTTCATTTGTGCTGTCTTAGTGCTCCAGCTCCATATGCGTACACAGCCCTGTTTTCAACAAATCTCATAGCTCAACTCCAGGGTTCCAACATTGAATAGTTGAAGGTTCAACGTGCTTACGTGGTTTTTGTTACACGAGGTACCATTCAGACACGAGCTTAGTACGTTAATGGCCTTGCTGAACTCCGAAGCTTTCGTCTTGCCTGTCAGTGGTATCGCATATGTTTTGGTGGCCTGTACGCCAGACCTTCCGCGACCGCTGAAAAGGTAGGAATGAAATGGAAGAAGAAAAATAAAGCAACGCCGGCTTAAGGAAAGGAGAGAGAAAGAGACAGAGAGAGTAGAACGAGGACGCATATTTTTTTCTCTCGTTGATGGGGCGTTAGATGTGCGTCGTGCATTCATCTTGCTCTTAGCGTCCCTGTTCATTTCCAAACCGTTTGGCTGGGTGGCTCGACTCTATGTCTGCTACTGCGACAGCTGACACACGCCACGCGTACGCCGGGATGCGGAGAGGTTCGTGAGATTCTTTTCTCTTTAGTGAATAAAAATACGCCGAGAAGTTTTTCTGCGCAGATTCTTTTCCTCTCTTCGGACAAAGAGGAGCTCAATTCATCTCCTCTTTTCATTACGGGAGACAAACCAGCTGTGTTTTCCAGCCAGCGCGAGAGCCGTCACAGGACGCCTTTCTTTCCCCTTTTTTCCCTGTCCTCCTACAAGGGAGGCAGGGGGAAAATCTCCGCAGTACGCATTCGCGGTGAAAAGCTGAAGGGAGGCATAGTGCGCTTTGACAAGCAATTAGACAGTCTGGTCGTTTGTTTCTAGCTATGCAAAACCACTGGACCGTTCTTAGCAACCGGGAAATCCGGGTTGCTTTGCCTATCACGGGGCGTTCGTGGTGGCGCCTTTCTCACGGAAAAGCGCGTCGCCGGCGGCAATATTAGTTGCGGAGTTTCCTTGTTCTGTTTGAAGCAATTCCAATTGCGCTTCTATAGTTTAAGCGTCTTTAAGTTCGCTCTGTCGTCACTTCTTTATCATGCTTTTATTTGTGTGAGAACCGAAGAAAGCGTATCCCAGCTCAATTTTTGTAAATGTCGTTACTCGCAGCTAAAAACATGCACAATGACGCAGTGATTTTTGCTCGATGTAGACGCCAGTTTTTACACGACAACTGCAGAAGTAGTAATATGATATATAGCATTGCATATATGACTCCGGCTTCATCCTCGAGCCTATTTCTTGTTCCCATGTAAGAGCGCACATAGACACAAAAAGCTCAGCAAAACTTCGCGCCCGGATTTATGCACAGACATACAATAACATATATCCCATGCAGTTTAGAAAAGTCCACGAATAAAAAGGTACAGAATTCACCACGCGTCCAGGATTCAGTCTCTTTCGTACCGTTATTCGGTCCTACAGCTTCGTGTGTGCCTTTGAGCCTCGTATTGTACAGTTCTCTCCAAGATGGCTCCCCCGTGGTCACGGCTCGTCGGGTCATCACAAGGGCGGGGCTTTGACCGATTGCACTTGGGCACGCTGCGTGTACTTCGTCCCCTATGGCATGTCCCAGCGACTCTGACTATATAGCTTTTTTTCGTTCTCGAATCCTCGAGTGCTGCAACGCTGAGATCGCAATAAAGCATGAAAAATTGGCACCGCGTTTCCAAGCATCCAGAAGCATTTGGACGAGTTGAAGGAGAGAAAAAAAAGGGAATAAGCCCTTTCGATCCATGGCTCTGACGGAACTTCCAGATAACGGGTATGCCAGCCGCTTTTGGGCTGTTTCCCCTCTGCTTCCTCAGCGAGAGAACCAAGTAAAGAGCGAATAAGAAAAAGCAGCGCAGGCGCAGCGTCACTGTAATAGACTGGCTGTGAGCCGAAGAGAGGAATAGCGGAAGGCTTAAATTGAAAGACGGGGCCGGGGAGGAGAAGCAATAAGAAGAGAAAGTGAAGAGAAACGTCATCCTGGCGTCAAGTGTCGCAAAAGAAAACAAAGCCAGGGAGGACACAGCCGTCGGAAAGGGGGAGAGGGCAGAGGATGAGAGGCAGACTGTTACCCCGAGTTCGCAAAAAAAAAGAAGAAAAAGATGTTGGTAAATAAGCTCGGAATAAAGACAAAGACGAAAAGTCTGTGCAAAGAAAATAAAGTTGAGATTGAGGCTCACGCCGCGCCGGGACAGGTTTTATAAAAGAAGCCGACGGAGGGTCGAGTCGAAAAAGCCGACGTGTCACAAAACGGACGACGTCGCGATGACGGAGGGCCCGGCGCGCGCGGCGCTCTGTAGAGCGGCGCGTTGGAGCGTGGGGGAAGAAGGCGACGCATGCCGAGAAGAAAGACAAACGCGGAAACACAAGCAGCAGCTGCTGGCAGCCGAGGACGAGGGAGGGAGTCGAGGCAGTAGACACGCGACGTAGGCTGGGGCCGCCCGAAAGGCGATGCTGTACAGTGAGGCAGGCAGGGGGGAAAAAGGGGAAGAAAAACAGAGAGGAAGAGGGTTGTCGGAGAAGACAACGACGTGGTATATACGCGGCGACGAAGTACAGAAAGAAATCTACACAAGCCGATCTTTCTGAGCTGTAAGAGAAACATGAACTCGCAGAGTGTAATAGTGGCAGATGCCATCGTGATCTCGCTAGTGGCGGGTGCGAGGTCTTCTTCCCTTAGCGAGCTTGCTCGCAGAGCCAGTCTCGTCGCCGTCGTCTTGTTCCTCCGCCGTTGGAAGCATGTTTCTGCTCATTCTTTCTGCCGACAGAGTGTGTCTGTGTGCCTGCAGGCAACGAAAACTGGTGTAGCTTTTCTCTCCCTTTCGCCCTGGCATTGCGTTTTCTTTTTGTGTGCAGCGACGAAGTGGGGTTTGCGAAGGAACAGATAATTTGAAGCTCGTAAATCCTGTCGAAGCTCCCCGCCGCTGCCGCCGCCGGCGCTGGGGAGGCCTCGCGAAGGCATCGTTGCCAAATAAGAGACGGCCGTCGTAATGCCTGGTCCGCCGAAAACGAGACTTCTCTCGCATGCTCTCTCGCGCCACTTCCTGGACTGAGAAAGGCGCGTGCGTTCAAGAAATTTCTCCTTCGGGCCTTCGCGCTCATTTGATGGTGCCTCGGTCTCTGATTCGCTTTTGCCTTTTCTCGCCCGGTCCTCCTTGATTTCGCACTGCAGTTCGACGCCTTTGCGCGCGTTTCTTTATTTCCAGGGCTCTTCTTACACCGCAGCGACGTCTAATGACTTCCGTGTGTCACAGCGTACGTTTTTAACGCCGCCGACACGTCGCTGTCGCGCTGGAATTAAGTTTCTTTTTCATATCGTGGGCCTTGCTCGACTAAGATCAGCCGCAAAAGAGAAAGGAAGAACTGACGGCATGAGGTCTTCTCGAGGTAATGAGCGCCCTGGAGTTCCGCAAACCTCGCGGCGGTGCATTGATGTCGGGAGCAAAATTATATACACTATTCAATCAATTCAATCAAGAATTGCCGTGTGAGATATTCACAAGGAATGTTTATTGTGATTTCGCTTTTCTTCTTTTTGTATTTTTCACTCGCCATATTAAGACATAAACTTTAGCCCCGGGAAAACTTGTCAGCTACTCTGTAACAACTTAATATTCTGCCAAGTTGTCTGTCAGCCCAGTATACATCGAATTCTATAGTACCGTACCCGTCTTGACAACTAAAGCGTAGGGTAGTTGGAAGTTTCAGAGGCGAATTCATACAACAGCGCTGTTATTACTCGTATCTGCATTTTATGTTGTTAATTACGATGACCACTGTAGAATTAATTGCAGTTGTCGTAGGCGCGCGCATTTGTGGGTGTGCTTGCTTTACGGTGCCTGAAAAAAAAGAAACGAATGCTTAGGTTTGCCTCTTAAGCGCTGAATTGCTGTGACTATTGAGCCATTCCGGATTTGAAGGCAGAAATTTACCTCCTCCACGGGCCTTTAGACGAACTGCTTCGCATCTCTTTGACTACATCATTTGGTAGTGCATTTGTTTCATGCACTCCAGCGAGGTATTTCATTCTTACACTGGTATACTACCGCATTAGAAAGGAAACGAAGGGAGCGACGTGCCTTTCAGTGTTATTGAAGGAAAATGTGCTAAGAGCCGCATCACTGATTGTTAGCACTAATCAGAGGCCTACCTTGTAAAGATTTACTTGTCGATTCATTTCTGCGACAGTTTCGTATTGTTCAGCCCTCCATCTAATACCGGAACAAACAGCTGCAAATTGTCTGATAGTTTTAACTCAGAGCGTCACAGGTGGTAACCGTGATGGACGAAAAACCAGACAATTAATGAAAAGCGCTGGAAGGGTGAGGGGGTAGTGCACAAAAGATGCTGCTGAAGCCTGCGTTTAGTTTTACTGTTTCTTGTTTCATCTCGTGCGAATTTTTTGTCTTTATTTTAGTAACCGCGGTGGTTGTCGACCCGAACTGCAGCGTGCTTGCAGCTACGATAAGAAATGGTCGACACAATTGCTGTGACCCCCAGAACGCGATTATTCATGCGCGTGCTTCAGTTTTCCCAAATATTGAATTACAGCGAGGAGCTCTAGGGTGTGAAAAGGTGGCCGATCTCCGAGAAGGACAATTCTCACCCAGCACGTCGAGCTTCTCAGCAGTCGTCGGTGTCGTTACTGACCTCCTCCTCCTCCTCCCGCGCTTTCACTGCGCCCTAAACTCGCAGCGTCGCTATCGCCCAGCGACGTTCCTAATGCCCCTGCGCACTTTTTCGTCGGTCTCAGGAAGCGCTGTCGCACGGTCGTTCCTTTGGCTCCTTGCTCCTTGGAACGAGTTTATCGCGTTTTCCCGGCGAGACACGAGAAAGGCGGCGTGCGACTGGGTCCCGAACCTCGCCTCTTTTCCTGTCCCTTCTCTCCTCCTCTTTCTCATTCTCCCTTTTTCTCAACCACCCCCGCCTTTCTCTACGGCTGGCGTTTCTTCGCAGCTCGCCTGGCCGAACTTATCTGCCGATGCCAGCGCAACTGGCAACGCGGGAAATTGCTCAACCGTCCGCGGTGCTTCTCTTCTGGCGTTGCTGTTGCCGCGCTCAATTACGGAAATTTCCTGAGCTCCCGTCGAGTCGACAGTTTAGAAAGTAACTCTCGTCGGTGGCACTTCTAGAAGTTGACTCGCCTCCCTTTTCACCGCAGTCCTTTCCCTTCCCTCGCTCTTTTTTCTTCTCTTCCTCCAAAGGAGAGAGCATGTAGTTCGTTCCTTTTTCTCTTTTTCTCCTTCTACCCAGTGCCCCTACGACGTGAGTTCAGCTCCATTTTATTTCATCGGCTACTGCAGCTGAAGATTGCGTGTGGCAAGTAGCACGGTGGCATTCTTAATTCAGTGACGAGAATGAAGGGTGAGGGTGAAGGCATGCAGTAACGCCAAGCTGGACGTTCTCATAAAATTTTTCAATTCTTCTACTTTCTGTCCGCGTCTCAAAAGTTTTTTATGCATTTTTTTGTGTGTTTTATTATCCTGTGTTGAAAAAAATTCCTAAAAACGAGCTTAGCCGTATTTAAAAAATGCAAAGCATCATGCTTCAGCCAATCGAATCGGAAGAATCGCTTCCTTTGTAAGAGTGTGACTCAAAGGCGTACGCAGAACTTTTTCCAAGGGGGGGGGGCAAGGGGGGTTGCCCCCCCTCCCCCCCTCCGCCCCCTCCTCTTCCTGACGCCCATGGTGTGACTCTTGGTAATTAAATGGTGAACGAAAACAGATACAATCATTACAAAGGACGAATAGGAGTTTCGTAAAGGAAACACTATGATACCAAGTAATTGTAGCCGCCGCGGTGGCTTTGTGGTTATGGACACGGCTGCTGACCCGTAAGACGCGGGTTCGATCCCGGCCGCGGTGGTCGAATTTCGATGGAGGCGAAATTCTAGAGGCCTGTGTACAGTTCGATGTCAGTGCACGTTAATGAACCTCATATGGTCGACATTTCCGGAGCCCTTCATTACGGCGTCCCTCATAGCCTGAGTAGATTTGGGACGTTAAACCCCAAGCCATAAGCCGATCCAAATAGTTTTTGTTGGCGTTGATAACTGTAATAAATTCTGCGAACACTATAAGGAAACATCACAATTTGTAGCTTACTTTCATGTCATTTTCAATTATTTCTTACGGGATCAGGCAGAACACACACGTACATAACTAGCCGTGAGAATATTTTGTCTCGTTGTCTTAGGCGAAAGGGGTCGTTAAACGCCTGACGACGCCTTTGAGCCATGATGGCACACAACGCTGCATGCAGGCATCCTCACGGCTACCGCCGAAACCTTGCTTTTTTACTATCATTCATAAGAGCAAGAAATAAAGCACAGACACGCTTTAAAAATGCAGTACCAGGCTGTATTACACCGGCTAGCAACAATGGCAAATGATATAGCGCAAAAAAACACCCACTCAAAACATGACAGTCGCAACAACTTACTTGCGTCTTATTTTAATCAGCAGTGCCATTCAATAAAGCAGTCGTTTAGTCTCCTGCTTGAATCTCTTGACAGAAATGACCTAATGTTGTTACATTTTATTACGAACCACAGAGGCAAGTCGCGGCATGACATCACACATGCGCAGCCAGAAAAATAGCAAGCAACAACGCAATTAACGTATTTCTTTAGAAGACATAATCATCACCATCATCACAAAAGCAGCTGCTAACTGACGAGCAAATTGACCGAACTGATTGATCGTTTAGGGATATCTGTGTGTCCAAGCTGCCTACGGCGCTGTCTTCTAAGGAATTACAATAATTGCGTTGTCACTGATTACATTTTCAGGCGCCACACTGCCTATATATTC
The DNA here is from genome assembly GCF_055824585.1 of Amblyomma mixtum. Lineage (NCBI taxonomy): Eukaryota > Metazoa > Arthropoda > Arachnida > Ixodida > Ixodidae > Amblyomma > Amblyomma mixtum. Next base: position 103,713,712 of record NC_143017.1, on the reverse strand, counting down.
CGCTCTGGAGTTTATAATAAATTGCGCAAGTTAGCGCTCGTGTGTGGCCGTTGTTTCTTCATCGTCCTCGTCTGGCTGTGCGCTTAAGCTTCCATGTCATATCATGCCAGCACGCACAAATTGCAGCGTAAGTAATCCTGTTGGCTGAGGTTTTTTGCGCAGTAGGAATTTGACGTAATTCAGCGCAAATAACAATCGCCACAAACAACATGAAGTGTTCAGAGCCTCCACGAAGGCAAATTAAGGTTGCTACCTTTGCCTATGTTTTACATGTTTAAAGGAAGGCTATTTAATAAATAATAAGACTTTAGCGGGAGTTAAAAATTCACTCTCATAATACTGGCCGTTCGGGAGGAGTTTTGGGAGAGAAATACATTAATTACTCAGTCAGTGCCTTCCTTTCTACAACCCATGCACTGACATCATTCACCTTTAGTTGTTGCTCAAGTTTGACTAACAACTTATTTTAGGCGACCATGAAAGGCTACGAGAAGTGCGTCATTTCCAATTTTGATTTATATTCCTGCTTCCATACTGACTGCAGCTTTCTGTTCGCACACAAAGCGCAGGAACTGTCGTGAATAGGGTCACTAAGCTCTCGTGTTGTCATGTTAACCATTCCAACTTTAGAATAAAAAACAGAATGCAACTTGTTATTCTTTAATTCATGTTGAGCGCAACGAGTGCCGAAGCGACACAGCGGAGGCCCCACGTACGAGCAACTCGCTAACAGCGCCAGCAGAGTGTTAGAGCGTAGTGTAGACGTAGCACCGTAGGCGTGGTATGTCGGCTTTACCGAGGGAAACGGTGGCGGCAGTGGTGAAAAGCCAGGCTCGTCGTTAAATTCTGGTGGGCGTAACAAACAAACAAAAAACACACGTTCGCTGCAGTGACAGGTCGCAGTGGCTCATTGACACAGCTGTGACACCGCCTCAAGAAGGTGGCCAGAAAGTGCAGTGTCCCTGGGGCATTTCCAGCACCAGGGAAGTTGAGAGTAAATTCCGGATAAATTGCCGGAAAGGCGGCACATGCGCAGTCACGCATATGTCGCCTAAAAATGGCACCAGGCCGAAGCCTTCTAGCTCCGTTAAGCACGCCGTGCCATATGTTTCCTAAGATGTCTGTATAGAATACTGTATGGCACCTTCCTGGAAAAAATCCAGATCGGCGCGCGTTGCGCGATTATGGCACAAATAAAAGGAGGGAAATATTCTGAGCCTTGTGTATTTGTATCCACGAAGTAAACTATATCAGTGGTCTTTCTGTAGCGCTTCTATGTGCACGTCCCCGTCTTGCCACCACGCACGCGTAGCAGACACGCGGGTGGTTTTGTCTAAGTTTACAGTAGTACATCTCCCTTGTGTTAAACTCTAATGCTTAAGTCTAGACGTAAAAAAAAAAAACATCCATTGCTTGAAATGCCGCACGAACATCTCCGGTGAGCGGAAAATAATCGAAAACCACTAGGAATCACGAATGCCTTCTAGACCCCAAAGATAAACCGACTCGCAAGAGCCAACCGCGTACAATCTGCTAAAGCCCGCGCACTGGCTCTGACACCGAACATTGTGCCTTGCGGAGTGTGCCACATTCTTACGTAATCTCTTTTCCGCTGCATATCTTGGCGCTGCTGGCAACAAAGCAAAGGGCGAAAGTGCCGCACCGCTGACCACGGAACACGTGCGTGGGCACACGGGTTTCGCAGCGTTTACACGAAGCATTAAGGCTCCCCATGCTGGTGAAGACTACAACATCTAATCCTGGCTCTACGAGAACTATGTAATAAAACAAACCCTAATTTAATTCCGCGCTGGACAGCCGTTTCATTATTACCAGAAATGAAAGACCAGTTAGAGAATGACGGTGTCCTTGTGGTCGCTGTTCCAGAGCCCGCCTTCTTTGAAAGTCTTTTGCACGCTTCGCCGAACCACCCTGTGTGCCACGTATACGCGGGGCTGTTGGCTAGCTTCGATAAATCCGTGCAGCCTTATGAAACATAAAGACCGCCCGAGCTGTTCAGCTAGCAACTGAACTAATGAAGGCTTCCGCGGCCAAGAATAGTTGACGCGTGGTCAACTTTTGGATATCTTGGATTCTTGGCTTTTGCAAATGGCGGTTCGACGGTCTTCAGTGAATCGCTCGCAAACAGCGGTCATGCGCAAACTTCCTTGTGAATCTGTCGTTCAGTTGAGGAGCCCGGCTTAAGGTTTCCCAGAGCTGTACAGTTTTAGGACAAGCCACGACCAGAGCGTAGGCTGACTTGCACGCAAACTCTGTGAGCGGCTGTGGGTCCGGGTTTAGTAATATGTGGTTTGTTTGGTCTTTGTTTCTTTTCGGTGAGTGAGACGTCGCGAAAGGGAAGTAGAGATGAGTGGAGAGGAGCCTGCATAAAAGGCCACCGAGCCACGGCAACTCGTGGCGAGGACAAGCCACCTACTTATTCAATTAGCGGAACTCGTGTAATTGATTGTCACCGACGCAGTGTAACGGCGAAAAGGTTCATTACGCAAACGAGAAGGCCGCCTGGCTGCGACAGCTCTGAAACTTCAACCGCTCATTCATAATTTTCGTCATCCGCGGTCACCGGCTACTGCGGCCCAATTAAGAAATCGCTCGAGATCTGCGCGCGGAAAACAATACGTGAGTGGGGGGGGGGGGGGGGGTACTATCTTGACACCAATTGTAAATCGAAAGACTTCATGATGAATTGCCCCGACGAGCAACGATATGTACGTTTCGACTGAGTTCCTCAGCGAGTTAGTACATTGATTAAATGAATCAACCGCTGGTCATTCGGAGAAAGCAATCTGAGATCAGCGTTACTCTGCAAGTGCGACTCGTTTGTTTAAGGCATCTACGTGCGTATTCAAACAAATCTGAATATGAAAGCTTATGATTGACTGCGTCATGCTGCCAGTGTTACTACTTGCAAGCAATGCTCCCCTCTTATGTCGCGAGAAAATTTTTGCACTGTAGTCTCAACAACTACTACTCATTTGGGCCCTTTCTGTGGCCATGATTTATGTCGTACCCAAATTGCAGCTATACTAACCGCAGCGGTCGCGTTTCATTCGGAACGCAAGGCATCCGTGTGCTGCATGACGCCAGTGCACGTTAAACAGCACCGTGTGGTCCAAAATAACCCGGAGCCCTCCAATGCGGCGTCCATCATAGCCCATCGGTCGCTTTTGAACGTTAAACGTCATGTATACCTCCTGCATATTCGCAAACAAACGAGGTGGGGCGCTGCTGTCGCTAGCGGGCTCGCAGTAGGCTATAGGTCAGGGAGAAGAGTAGCGGAGAGGTCTTGGGCGCGGGTTTTGAAGGCTTGTTGACGCATTTTTAACTTTTTCGAATCAAACGAGTGGTTGGTTTATTTGAATTTAGCAGCTCCGCTAGTAGCGAACGGGCTCGCGTTAACGACGTACGACGTATTCCGGGAAAATATTTTGACACTGTGTGTTGCGTCTGCAACTGGTGGTAAGCAGAAAGCGTTCTAGTCGTTGATTACGCAATTAATTGAATAAATTCATCAGTCTTTGACAGTCTGTACTAGCCGGAGTGATCGTGTAATTTAGGAAAATAGGAGAAGCAGTGGCATTGTGCTGACCCACCTGACACGTAGTACGTTGCCGTTTCCATCTAGCGCTGCACTTAATCATCTTAATACCCCATATCTCGCTAAAGTTTTTTGCCCGACAGTTGCTGTTAGTCTATCCCCGTAATGAATCGGATGGCAAGCAACGCAGGCGAGTGAAAGACGCAGCGGCTAGGTACAACAAAATAACACTCGCCTCCAAACTACGTGCGCGGGACGCAGCCTGACGTGCTCACACTCGTTTTCGCGTGGTACACGATATAGATTGCGTGCCACTGTCATATGATGGCAAGAACAAAGATAAAAGCACGCTGCCATTTCGATAATGCCTTCCAGCTGCCATTTCCTTGCAAACAATCAAGCACCGCTTCACGAAACAAGGTATCAGGTGTCATGCAAGGAAAAGAGCTAAACATGCTTACCTTGCTTTTCGCGCACCATAATATTCGCTATAACTAACCATAGTAACGTAACCGCGCATGAATACCGCAATTTAGCAGATTTTCCTCTACACGAGCCAATTATTTTGTCATATAAAGGAATAATTTCAAGTAAATATTAAATGCGGTCGACGCGCCCTTGAATGTTCGTGTAATGCTATCAACAGAAGAAAGCATTCCTTGTTGGCGACTGATCCCGCCGGTGCCTCGTACGCAGTAAAACTGCTCAACGCATTAAATGCGGGAGCAGGTAAACCTATGCTAATGTATAAGCGAATCAGCATAACAACTACCCCGTACCTTTGCCGCTTATAGCCTGTGACAGCGTCGGGACCGAGACTCTGCGCTTTTCAACCGCTGCCCATTGCCACTGTCTACGACAAACCTGTCGAGGGTCACCTATATAATTTCCCTTTTTCTGCTGATGCTCTTATTCCACAGTGGCGCAGCTGCTCAGTACACACTGCGTCTGCAGCACGCTGAGCACGTTGCAGCCGCGTAGTCCCACCAGTAGCTGAGGCAGCTGCGGTAAGCACGGTCAGGCGGAACCTTTTTTGTCTACCGTACGAAAGTCGCTACTGACATCACCGCCACCGCATCTACAAGACATCGCTGCGTGAAGGAGGTGCACGCCATGTACCATACTAAACGCTGGTGTAGTTAGGCGGCAACTATCAGCTTCCTCAGCCTTTCTTACTGGGTCTCGTCAAGCTCTCCGCCTGCAGATCTATTTAACATTCGACAGTTTTAACTCTACTAAGAAACGAAAAACCTCACGTTTGCTTTCACGCGCCATTGAAACGAGCAAGGCGCGGCGAAGTGGACGAGCTGAAAGAAGTAGAAGTTTATTGCCAAGCGACGAGAATATCGCTGACTAATGGTGCGGCACACTTAAACGAGAAAATATGAGCGAACCCGGCAGTGGCCGTAACTGCAGTACTTTAAGATCTTTCAAAAAACGTCGAGAAATTTTCCGTTTTATGCTTCTTAGCAAAGCATGCTACAAATGAAGCCCATTTTGTCTGCCATTTCCAGATTTCATTACAATCAATATTAAACTCACGTTTTTAGCCTAAACAAAAAAAAAAAGAAAGAAAGCGCACAAAACCCCAAATTACGAAAAGGCTAGAACCATCGTGTGTCACCTCGGAGCACGTATCATCATAAACTGCGCTACTCAAGCTATTTATCTCTGACTTTCAGCGCAGACTTCGGCGATGATTGTCGGCGCAGACGCAGAAGCTTTAGCCTTCATGGTCCGATTTTTACGTTTTTTAGGTTTGGTTTGGTTTGGTTTATGGGGTTTAACGTCCCAAAGCGACTAAGGCTGTGAGAGACGCCGTAGTGGAGGGCTCCGGAAATTTCGACCACCAGAGGTTCTTTAACGTGCACTGACATCGCACAGTACACGGGCCTCTGGAATTTCTCCTCCAAAGAAATTCAACCGCCGCAGCCGGGATCGAACCCGCGTATTTCGTGTCAGCAGCCGAGCACCATAGCCACTGAGCCACCGCGGCGGCTCGTTTTTTAGGGATAACTCATATAAATGCACGCAGTCTCCAGTGAACTTCATTTTTGAGTTTGCGCCAACTCCGTGTTTCTGTTTCCAGGTGATCTCTGCGCTAATTTTCATCGTGAACTGTCGCCATCTTGCTTCAAGTTTTTGAAATAATCATTACCATGGGCCATAGAAATGATGCGTCCTTCGCTCTAAACACAGCCTAGGAAAAACAAGAGGTTTTGTTCTGTAAAGCGCAGGCTGTGTTCAGAGCACATTATTGGCCGAAATTGCGGTTTCATCTGTTGTACCCAGTGCGTCTTTTAATAAGGCAGTGAGTGCGCTGGGTAAACGTTACAATGTGCCTTCGTTGCTGGCGCTGTCTGTTCGCGCAGTCATTTACTCTCTGTAATTTGTGTGTATAACACCTCAGTGGCCGTGCTACTAACCCTTAACAAGTTTTTCTTTTGAATTATTATGCAGTATTTCAATTATTCCTCTTCATTACTCTTTTCTTCAAATAGCATATTTCATCAATGTTCGCCAGTATGGTTATACAGCGATTTGTAACCCTCGAATATGAAAGTATCACTTTTGCGTCACAAAAAGTCGCTTTAATATTTAAGCGCGCTTCTAGTGATCGTTAGTAATTAGTCATTGGCTTCCACACAAGCGCAGCCTTACGGCTACAAAAGAAAGCTGGATTCCGATGAGTAATTACTCCCTTATTACAAATCTACTCCATCTTGGGGGATTCTCCTAAACATTTGACCAACACTGTTCCCACTTCGAGTCATTGATCAGTTCGGTCCCGCCCAAACATAAGCTTGCCGTTCCGATGGTTAGCTCAGTTTGTAGAGTGACTGCTCCGGTAAAGCGGTGGTCCCGGGTTTGAACCCTGGACCAGGACGAATTTTTCTTTAACCACGAAGTTTCTGAGAAAGCTGTATCACATTCCTTTGTAGCCGTCTGGCTGAGCTTGGGTGGATGCCAGTGAGTAATTATTTCTTTATTACAAGTCTACTCCACCTAGGAGAATTGCCCTAAACATATGACCAATGCTTTTAGTGATCAAACTCCAGAAGTTTTCGTTTGAAAAGCATCGTATCTCCGCGCGCACGTGTCATTGTGCCCGGCACAAAATATGAAAGATGTAAGGGGCGTTTACTGTAAAAACAGCGCAGGCAATTTCACTTTCGGCTGCGGGACAGTGGCCCAAGAAATGAGGACAGTCTCGCCGTGTCTTCGAGACACCTTCTTTTCCTCATATACGCTAAAGCATTATAAAATAGTTTTGGGGGGACACGTGGATAGGAATAGTCATTCCGCGCTAGCAAGCTGCGTAAAGGGAGGCGCGCCTGGTGGAAAAGAACTTTCCAGTCCCTAAGAATCATTTTTCTCTGCCGGTAGCTTAGGGATGAATCCCAGGCATGATAGCACTTTTTTCACTCGAGCGCAGGCTGGGTCCCGTGGTAAGGAACTTGCTCGGAGGTTTGTTCGTTTCTTTTTTCCTTTATTTCTTCATGCCCCTGGCTTCAGCCGCACGGTTTGCGCTCGCCCACTTCTCTTCTGGCCTGGTCCTCTTGTTCTCCTTCATTCTCCCCTGGCGGCCTTGCTCCTCGATTCCTCATTACTTTCGCCGTGAATCGGAACAGGCGAGATCATTTGTTCTTATTAAATTTAACGATGAAGAGGGAATTATATATGCAAGGTGACTTCTGTCTTTTTCTTACACCACGGCGCGCCTGCGACACTATTCCTCCCTTTTCATGTTGCCAGCGCTAACGGTTGGGCTTTTTTTCATTTCCCGACTAATTTCACTGTTGATTTCCCACTGTTTCTTTTCCCTTTACTTCATTCATCGTTCACATTCCTTTCCCCCATGGAATACCTCTTATGATTCTCCTTGACTGACTGGAAATTTTCTCTTCCATTAGGGTCAGGCACGTGGTGTGGGCGCTCAGTGGTTGCCTCGCGACGAATTTTGTTTTTGGAGTATCTTTTGTGCATGTGTCTGCGGGTCCTTCTCTTGTTACTTTCTCGCTTCTTTTAAGTGAGGACGGTTGCGGTCAGAGCTCTGTTTCATCGTTTCGATTCCCTATTTTTAGCGCTGAGAGATCTCATGAAGCGACGACGGCGCTCCTTCGAGGCGTTGCACGCCTGCAAAAATTTTTTTGATGCTGCAGCAGCTGAATGCGTCGACAAGTAGGAAGAAGAAATAAGGGGAAGTTAGTTTTTTTTTCTCCGCAACGAACTAACCTGCCGACAGTGGCTATTTTCGTGCGTGCAATCATGTGCAGGAGCATAGGTGGGAGCGGCCTGGATTCTGGTCATGGTGTTACAGGAAGCCCATAATTAAAACGAGTCCAGGCTTCATGGACATCACCACTAATTTTGAGGCAACTGTGCAATATCGCAAGGTAATGTTATGAACGCATTGACAGGAAAGGTGTAACCTACCGATGCGTAGCCAAGTCTCGATTTTAAAGTTTGTTTTGCGCTGATGGTGTGCGTGTTTGACAATAAATAGCAGAAAACTGTAAGCGAGCCGAGGAGTGATCTGCAAATATACTGATTGTTGTGGCGCCGTCTCGCGATATAAGAAAAATTGGCTGTGGCTTATCTAAAGTTAAGCCTTGATATCTCGAAGCGAAAAGCTCTCGTTGCTTTTCAGCCAACTCCCAAGCTGCCACTTCTGGATCGGTGTTGCTGCGCCGTCCAACTGTTGTTTCTTCTTCTCCTTCCATGCCGAGTTTCTGCGCCTGTTCTATGGGCAAGCGCGCCTTATATACCACTCCTCTCAAATGCGCACTGCGCACGGCTGCGGCGAAAAGTCAAACGGTGGCGAGGAGGAGAAGCGGCGGCGCACAAGCGCAGTAGCGCGCGGCGGCGGCGAAAGGTCAGGCGACGGAGTCAGCGCGCGGCGGCGACGACGGTTGTGGCAGCAGCGGCCACCTGCGCTACGTGTGACGTCACTCGGTTTCGCGTATGCGCAGCTGTGGCAAATCTGTAGTGTGGCTCACGCGAAGCGCGGTGTTGATAACCCTAGTGAAGCTTTTCGCTTCAAAACTTGAGTTCACTTCCTCCTTCCAGTTGAAAAAAAGTGCGCTTGTCCAAAATTTCTGGGTGTGAAGGCATAGGGGCCGAATTTCCTCCCTTCCTCTCTCCTTTTTTTTGCTTAGCTCGGCTCCTTTATACTCTACTAGCGATTTTTTTTTCTAGTCTCGCTGCTCGTCTGCTTTGTCTCCCTCACTGCTGAATGTTCACAGCTGCGCTTTACGTTCAGCCCTCCTGTCTGCTAATGATGCTGGTGCAACAGTATCTGTTACAGCTAGCGTCTAAGTGTCCTCGTGGTTTCTTTAAAGAGCTGACTCGCTGCTCGTTCGGCGCACCGTGCTGCGCCTATAAGCCGCTGGTTGGATTGGAATAGGTGGTGGGTCGCCTGCATGTTTAGCTACCCAGGATGAATAACACGGCACTTTTCATTTTAGCACTGCAAGGGCGTGGGTGGCTGTAGAACGGGAGTATGCTGTTATGTGCAGAGTTGCAGCGAAACTGTGAGGCTAGTATAGGAGCTACTGGGAACTTTCTTCATGAAAGGAGCGGGCAATGCCTGGAAGTGACCCTGCCTACTCCGTTCCGCTCAGGTGTACAAAAACTCAGAGTGACTTGCAACGCAACATGAAAAACAGCATTCCTCTTCATTTTCTCCCTCTTTGCTTGCTTTTATAGAAGACACTTCCCTTCGTCACCCCGTCCCGCCTCTTTCTCTATCGCTATCGATCGGCCCCTTCCTGTACCAACTTCCTCTGAATCTATGCGGACCTCACCCATTGCCTCTTCTATTGCCCGGCTGCTCAGCAGTAGGGTTTCTACCCCTCACATTCTTCATCCATCCCCACCTGGCTCGACTGGCTTGGCGCTGAAAGGGAGGAAGAACAGCGACGCCTGGTCGCCCAGTCGGTCGACATGCTCAGCCTGTAAATTATGGCCGAATGAAGGCCTACTACTGCTACTACTGCACTTCCGCCTGTTTTTATATTCTTAATGTACTGTTTCAGAATGGACATTCCGCGAATGTCCTTACATGGGAACTAAAAATTCAAGGGCATAGCGTCTTTGCAGAAATTAATTAGGCAATGCGCTTTGCTTCTCAGCCCTACTGTGGAGCTCTTACGGCGTTCCTCGGGACCAAAAGATGTCGAAAGATGAGGACGGGTTTCCTCTAACCTTACACGTATTTGGAGCTTAAGGGGCGCCATAAGTTCTCCATCACACGGCTGAGAAGAAGACCCCGTTTCCTGGTTACCTTTGGCAAAAAGAGGTACAAGCTCTTTTGTTCACACTCTGGTGGTACAGCTTTGCAATGCACACATGTGCATTCTTTCAATGTCACTTTTCTATTGCTTCTACCTTTTTTGAGACCTTGCTTGGGCCGCCGCGGTGGCTCAGCGGTTATGGTGCTCGGCTGCTGACCCAAAGGACGCGGGTTCGATCCCGGCCGCGGCGGCTAGAATTTCTTTGGAGGAGAAATTCTAGAGGCCCGTGTACTGTGCGATGTCAGTGCACGTTAAAGAACCCCAGGTGGTCGAAATTCCCGGAGCCCTCCACTACGGCGTCTCTCATAGCCTTTGTCGCTTTGGGACGTTAAACCCCATAAATAAACCAACCAGACCTTGCTTGGTTACTTTCTAACCTCTTTTTTCTCCACATTGGTATTCTGGTAACCGGTTATGGGGCTAAATTGAATTTGAACTCACATCCAATATCCCTCTCATTTATGCTTAGGCGTATCCGTATTCCATGGACGAAGTGTTTTGCTGGGATTATCAAAGATTGGAGCTTTCGTACTGGACTCTGGTATTCTGACACGATTTGTACCAACAACTGCCGAATTTTAAAGGTAAATTGGTTGGCGGGAAAGGGGAGAGGAATTAAACCAAACACACAACCCGCTTTGCTGAGTTTCTAGCCACGATGTCGGCTATAACTGTCAGTCCAGCGCTGTATTTTTCAGCGGTTATTCTTCTGAAGAATTTGTTTCTCCCTTTAACATTTGTAGCTGTGACCAGAGCAGTCCGGGCTGACAAATAGTAACAGTTCTGATGCCTAATTTTGCGCATATACTTTTTATATTTTTTTTTGCCCTTCGTTACTGGCTCGAGTGCAGCCACACCCTCTATTCTGTGATTACTCTTGACGTTGTTCCAACAGCAGAAAAGAAAACGAACGAAGAAAAATAAAAGGTAAGTTAATCCGGCGCTGACTGTAAACTATGTCTTTAGTCAGATTGCAATTACATATCGGAACGTTAGCAGCAAAAAAAAAAAAAAAACAATGTTTTCTCGTACTGTGGGAATTTTTCTTAACTGTTGGTTGAAAAAAGTGCGCATGGCATGTTCTCACGACGATATACTAGGCTTAACGCGCCAAAGCGACACATGGACGACGTAGTGGAGTGTTGCGGATTAACTTCAACCACATAGAATTCACTAACGGGCACTGACATCGGGCCGCACATAGGCGTTCTTCCATTTCGACTTCATCGATATGCGTCTGCCGCGGTGGGATTCGGATCCCACAGCCTCCAGCGGAGCAGCAGAACGCCATACCCTTTGAACAACCCCGGTGAGTTCCTTTTCCTGTAATGATGTTCGGCTGATAGTTTGGCTGCTATGATTTATTCTTCGTATTTCACGGAGTGGGTGTAAAATGCCTTGATAGCTAGTTATTACATCCACCCAGACCATAATGCTTTTGACACATGCACGCACAGTAAGCGGCTTTACTTTAGCGATTCTAGGACATCTGCAATCTCGTCTGGTTTTACGACTACATGTGGAAGCTAACACGGAGATTCGGCAAGCCGCATTCACACTGAAAAGTTTTTGAAGAACATTCTTGGGTCACCTAGCAACAACTCCCAGCCTCCACCCTGTGCAACTGATTGATGCATTGATTGATTACACTATAAAATGCACTTGCAGCGACAGAGAAATTAAATTAGGCAGGAGGCAAAGCATTATTCTAAGACGACATGGTGGTGGCGGATCCTGTGTAGTGCCTACAGTGCGTGGTGCTAGCACACGGTACGCTGGGACGCAGTTAGCATACTGCGTACTACCATGGCAAGCGAGCAGAATGTTGTTTCCAGTACACAGGACTCGCCACCACCAGTACGGAGTTACAGTGCGACAGACCTTCTAAAGCTACTGCTAGCAGAGCTGCTACCCGATATCCATGGGCAACAAGCTTTGTTTAAGATAGGCACCGTTACTTTTCTATTATTTCTTTTTCCGCCTTCAAGTGGCTGTTTCCCGCTACGAGGCACTCTACCTCAGGAGCCTAGCACAGGAATAGGTGCAAAGACGCCTTCCGTTTTCAGCCTCTTGTCTTTGTTTAAGCGGCCGCCCAGAGGCGTGTTTTCAAAGCCAGATTCGTAAGTGCAACCCAAAAAGAAAGATGTTGAAATGCAGTTCGAAAGCCTTTAAAGAGAAAGTGAAAACGTTGCAATGTGTACTCAGACTGCGTTCTTTGGGCTGCCTTTCTGCCCCTTTTTTCTTCCATGCCCGCTGTCTCCGTGCGTTTCTATTTGGTCTGCTTCCCCTCTCCAGCTGCTCTGAAAAAAACAAAAACAAAATGAACAGAGATGCTTTTGCCGCTTCCAGGACCGCGCGCGGTTGCCGCAGCTGGTCTCATGCTGCATAGCACCGCTTTTACCTTGTTCTTTCTGCACCGGTCGTTCTTTTAAGACTCTCACTGCACTGTTGAGAACTTCGCCGGAAACAAAGACAGTGCTTTTACAATGAATGCGCAGGTTTCCCTACTTTCCTAGCAACGTAAGAGGAATGTTTGCCTACTCCGTTTCCAGATTTTTACTTGAACGTAGTCGTGGAGCAAAGCAAGGTATGAGTACTAGGGTGTGGGAGTGAGAAAGACCAAGATGAAAAATTTTGACAGACTTCTAGCATGGGCGCATGCACATTCCGATTGGAGCCTTTTTAAAGGCTTTGTAAGTGTTTGTCTGCAATTTCTGGTTGATGTGTTTTGCAATCGGTTTGTAAACTTGCTGTCGTTTTACTGAAAACTTTTTGCGGTCTTAAATGTTGCAGATGTTGCAGCTTTTAGCGTAGTTTTCGTCTTTCGTACAAGCAGCGGCTGTCGTTCGTCTACTGAATTCAGTCGGAACAGTCTTAAGAGAATGAGAATCTCATTTATCACGTCTGCTTTTTTCATCTTTATGCAAGGACATACAAAAACGGCCGTCGCTTCAAGGTTGCTAGCAGTATTAAGTAGGGTTTTAGGCTCAACACATGTGCAATTAATTGACGTTGACGAATCCCTGAGAAGCAAAAGTGAAAGAAACCTAGAAGCTTTTAGTGGTATATTGTGGCTTCAGATGGAACAAACAATGATGCGACAAGATCGTCATGTTAAGTGATTTGCATCACGCAGTGTAGTAATACTGACATTGAGGGAGTTGGTACAGCATATTGAGGACAGCGCTTGTGGTATGCGTTTTTTCTCCTTCCTTCGTCTTTTGCGATGTTTTTTCCAAGACTCAACGCCGTATCTCCAGCTCTCATCTGGGGACGCCAAATAGGTCACTACCACTGAATATCGCTTCTTAAACCCTATTGGAAGGGCATAATTATTACCAATAATTAGCGAACAACGAATTGAAATAAACCTTTTCTGGTTTTGACCTGTACGTACTGTATTGAATTATTTAACAATAGAACGGCGCGATAAAATAGGACAAGAAGACAAGAAGTGACAGACAGTCACCTTTTGTCGTCCTGAGTGTTTTTTTGCGCCGATCGATTTTTATGATCATGAACCAATTGGCCAAACAATCTTCCCTTTTTAATTATTTACGTTACACCTAACAGGCTGAGCGATCGGCTGCTGTTCGAAAACTGCTCTAAGACAAGGCGCCCTTTGTTTTTTGTCAAAAGAGGTAAATTTCTTGTGCCTACTATTGATTTCCGGACGACCTGCTTAAGAAGACTTGCAATATTTTAATTTCTTTGATCTTGTATTGCTTGGCATTAACGTCATAAATCTACGCTCTGTGCGGCGACATTGCCTGCTATTTTGTACGCCTCTTGGTTTCTTATGAAACACGATCGTTATTCCACCTTCTAGGTGGCCCGCATCTGTGCGGGATATTGGTTTTGATTCTTGCTGGAACAAAGGCATAGTTGAAGGAACTAAACAGATAAGCCCTGCAGGTCTGTGTGGTGTACGCGGAAATGGTGTAGCGAAAGCGTTAGCAGAACTTTGATCACTCCGAGAGTTGATTGACTGTAGAATGTTTAGAGGTGAGGGGCGAACAAAACGAAGTCCGTGAAACAACAACAAAAAGCACCGAAGACAGATTCGAGGGGCGGTTGAAAACAAAGCCCGCGTCCCACCAATGCTGCCTCGCTGAAACAAGCAAAGCGAGCTTCAGCTGCGGGGAATAGGTTGAAAACAGGAAATGACAAAGCCTGGTGGAAAGTGAATGGGGAAACCAGGGGGCGGCGGAAAGGAGGGTGTTGGGGGGGGGGGGGGGGTAGGAAACCGCGTTTACTTGTGGGCGGCCGGCATCGTCGGCTGTCCGTGAAGGGGAAGAGTTATAGACCGCGCGAAACTACGCCACTGAGCGCGCGCCCGCGCTGGGTTTCCGCCGTTGCTTTCTACCGCGCGATAGCGCGGGAAGCGAGCCAGCATCTCGCAGTTCGCGCTGCCACTGTTTCGGACCGGCCAGCGGCAAACCGCTCGAGCGTCTGGATGGAGCTTCTTTTGCGTAATTTTTTGTTGTTTTACACTTTTCGTTGTTTTTGTTTTCGGCGGCAACAATTCCCAAATGACGGCCTTCGAAGGCTCGCAGCACATAAACACATACACTCTCGGCTTCTCTCGATCTGCGCTCATTGTTCACCGCCAACGCATTTTACTCTTTTAGCTGTTCGTGTTTTCTGTCCTGCTTGCTCCGAAAGAATGGTGTCCATGATTCGCCCAGCGTTTCGGGAGCGTCTGTGCCTATGGCGCATCTGAGCCACCCAAACGCACGCTCCACTCTCGTCGATACTCGTCGGTTTCGTTAGGATCACGATGCCTTCCGCGCTCTCCTTGTGTGGATTTCAGAGTCTGTCTTTGCCAAATACTTCCGTGAGTATGCGCAGCCGTCATAACAACAGTAAAGTGGATATTTTTCAAGAATTGCTTCCTCAAGTGAGCGTGCTCGCATCCAGGCATCAATCTGTCGAGAGAGAAACGAATAAAATCTGAGCAGCCCTTTCTAAGCAGCCTCCTACTATTTCTTATTTGCATTGCAGGAATGCAATCATACATCAGCTCTAGAGTTTTTGAAAAGCTTGTCTACTAGCGCTTGAATTCTTGCACGAGTGCAGTATTGCTGGGGTACCTCATATTGGTCACTGTATTATGGCGTCGCGAAAGGCCCTCTTTACTCAATCTCTCTTACAAGGAGTCAAGAGGCACGTTACTCTGGTCTTCCGAGAATTATTGCACCTTTATGTCTTTCAGTTCTCTTACGACAGCGCGAAAGCAAATTGGACGGCTCTGCCCTTACCTACAGCTTGAGTTCCGACCTTGGCTCTCTTTTAGTCTTTGTGTTCCATGAATATGCGCCCTAATCGTGTTCGCCGTGGTTTACTGATTGTTTTGTCGAAGTAGCCGCTATCAAAACTGCCTCCATCGCACAGTACTTACCTTTATAGAAGTCAAGTTCCAAAATCGTCGCCTGTCTTAGCTTGTCTATTCTGTTGGCTATTATTTATACATGGAGAGAGTCATTCGCGATGCTCGCCTTCTGCTTGGAGGTTGTGAAATGCGAGCAGAAACGCGCAGGTCACTCATAGTCAAGTATGAGCCAGTCCTGCGTGTGAAGAGACACGTCGGGCGTTTTCAGTCTCGTTCCACGTACGTAATTATGGATGCTCCCACTTTTATAACTGTGTTTTGTCTGACCCCTAGAA
The DNA here is from genome assembly GCF_055824585.1 of Amblyomma mixtum. Taxonomy (NCBI): domain Eukaryota; kingdom Metazoa; phylum Arthropoda; class Arachnida; order Ixodida; family Ixodidae; genus Amblyomma; species Amblyomma mixtum. Next base: position 103,698,190 of record NC_143017.1, on the reverse strand, counting down.
GGTTATAAGCACAAAAGAGAGCGTTCCAATCTCGCATCACGCCACTGTGGCCAAAGGCACAGTTCACCCGTTATATTTTTTCTCAAGCGCAAACTACGAAAACGAGTTGTTGGCATCATGAGGCAATAAGAGGGCGAATGCCACGCTAACGCAGCAATCATTTTTTTTTTTGTTTAAGCCCTACATTTGCGTCTCTAAACGCGAGCTAATTTTTACCAGTTTAACTCACATTGGTAGTAAATAACAAAGCAAGGAAGCTTTTTCAGTGATTTAGGCAAAACCAAGGAAGAGGTCATGCGGAGCTGGCCATAAAAAGCATGCGCTGTAATATTCCTCACTTGCGTTCCAGAACCTGGCTAACAGGACAAATTATACGTGTGCCCCTTCACACTATGGCTGTAGTGAGCGAATGGGTCGAAGGAATGAGACCGCTGCATCCACTGCTACTTTTGCAGTAATTTGTTCGGTTGCGCAGGGCTTAAACCTGTCGGTTTGACTGTCATTCCTACACTTAGCCATCTGCGTTATTTTCTAAAAGAGGCAGCATGAAGGGACTTGGTTTTGCTACCATTTTTTTTAATTGACAGGAGATTGTAACCTTGTCAAGGAACACTTAATAAGCTAGCAGCTTGAGATAAACACCAGAGAGAGTAACTACCGGAAAGCGGCGGCACACTTGCCTCCGCCGTCGCCGTCGCCTGTCGGATTGAAACTCCGCGCCTCCTTTCGGTCGAATCGCGGGGAGGGGGGAAACATGGCGGCGGCGGCGAACCGTGGCGCGGTCACGCTCGACCCGTCGGCCGTGCGTCAGGGACGAGGGCTCGTAATGATTGACATTGGCAGCGCTCTCCTCGGCCTCATCTGACACCCGATGCTATACGGCCAGGAAACGAAGACTGTCGGTAATTTGCGCCGCCGCGGCTGTGGCGTGGGCGACACGCTTCGGAGGCACTCACCGAGAAGCGTCCGGTGTCACGCCGGATGGATATTGATGGCCCGCCTTCTGAAAAAAGCGGGTTGTTACGCGCGCTGCGCCGGACAAAGCGTGCTATGAGTGATTTGCGCCGTCTTACGTCTGTCCCACTTTCGCCGCACCCTCTCCGACCACCACCCCTGCAAGGAGGGGGCCTCTGCGCAGTCCGCCCGCTGTTCTTGTCAGCCATCTTGGCATTTGATTGGGCACGCTTCGAAAGAACGCCTGGCCGGTGGCCCTTGTAATTGATGTTTGTGTTGCGGCAATACTCTGTCATTTGTTTTAGCGCCTAATTATAGCTTGGAAGGACATAAACATCTCCTTTTTTGCCAAGAGTTGGAATTAAACTGCCACAGGCTGCTGGCCCGGTGCAAGGTTGTTGAGTGGCTCATTTGGTGTGACTAGCGACTGCAGCAAGAAGCTTTTAGAATGGAAGCAAAGCACAATTATAGCATATGGAGCAGGAGTATCGTCTTTACCACCATCTCCGCAACTCCGCCCCTGTCCCTTTTCTTTTCTCTTATTCTTTCACATTATTTTCCCCTTCCCCTCTCTGTTAAATAAGCAGTCCTACAAATTCATACTGGCACCGTAATCGTTAACGTTTCTTTTGCTTGGTTTCTGATTCTTGTGTATCGGCGCCAGCATGCGTCCTTATCGTTTTCTAGTTGCTCCACAAGATTGCTAGATGCGACCATTTCATTTTTAAAGGAGTTTTCGACCATGCTTGAGACTGCTTTTAAAGTTATATGGAAGTCTAACCTGCAAGGTAGCCGCTCATCTTTAAATAGAACCCGCTCATTCTCATGATGCTGACCAGAAAGACGCGGGTTCGATCCCGGGGGCGGCGGTTGAATTTCTTTGGAGGAGAAATTCTAGAGGCCCATGTACTGTGTCATGTCAGTGCACGTTAAAGAACCCCAGGTGGTCGAAATTTCCGGAGCCCTCCACTACGGCGTCTCTCATAGCCTTAGTCGCTTTGGGAGGCTGAATCCCATAAACCAAACCAGCATCTGAACCGACGTCACGCGCTCGGGTCACTATCGCCACTGTCGAGCGTTTTTATTCAGAGCTCGCAGTCTCTCCGAAATAAGCACTTTTCTTTGGAAGCCTTTGGAAGCCTGTTTTCTTGCCTGCGCGGCTTTCGATCGTCATCTTCATTATGTTCAGACCTTGAGTCACCGATAAATCCAACAGCCACAATTTCTCGTTTGGCGCTGAAAATATAGGAACCAGAACTTAGGCTTCCAATCTAAAAAAAAAAAAAATGTTGTCAGTTTGTCCGTACCGAGCTATACCTGCAAAAATAAAAATATTGCCGCGACAGCGCCGCTCCGGGGTTTCAAACCTGCGGCAGCGCGAACAGGTCAGCTTCGCTGACCACTGCACCAGAGCACTAAGCTGTCGCCGCAACCGATCATGCCTCGTGTTGAACTGCCACTCTCTCAGGCTGTACATTGCACTTCGCCGTCTTCATCAACTTCCATCCATACGCAACACATTCAGAACACACGCTATCGCAGTGCCCTCTTAGGTGCGTTATGCGGTTCCAAAATTTTGTAGTGCGCTGCCGTTAAGGTCCCCAATCACCGATTTCACCGATCTTTACGTGAAGCCTGAACTTCGAACCCCAGCCTCGAACCGAATGCGAAATAAAACGCAATGTGTGAGCGTAAATACTTCGCCTTTGGTCAATTAAGCTAAGACGGCTGTATTTTTTGTTCGTTTTCAGTTGCCTTGTTAAGAGAATACTTTTTTTAATTACCGAAAACTTTTAGGGAATGGCAGACAGTTTCAAAGGGACGTTTACGACGGGATAAAATAAGCGCCTGAGGAAGCGCCAGAGGAAAAGAGGTTCACTCGAGCGGAAAAGGCCAGCGTGTGCTTTTCACTGGCTGCTTTGTAGGGTCATCCCGTCTGGGGACATTTACATCACATCCACAACCCGGACCACACCCAGTCTTCCGTACTAACCATTCTTTAAATGCAGTAGTATTGACTGACATTACACTCCTTCACCATTGGTTTCTAGTGTCATCAAGTGTGGCGTCCTGTCTTGACATCGGTGGCCTAAAAACCATGACCGTTATAGACATCAGATATTCAAAAATGAGAGCCCCCAAGGGAGAAAGAGGCATCCTCATGGTGACTTTGAGAGGCTTCGGCGCTTAGAGAGCGCTCTTTGACAAACCCAGAACCGAGAAGTGAATTCTAATTCCGTTTTTCTCTACACATTAGAAATGGAGGAGCTTGCATTTAAACTGCCGCGGCGGCTTTCTAATTAGTTACCTTCGTGTGGGTTTTCAGTCGATTGCACATTGCGCTGATTTCCCTTTATGCCTTTGAGCTGTATTACGTGGTTTTTCACTCATGGTAAAATACTGGATGGAGCCAGTGGAAGGCCGCTACTTGCGAATGCAGTATTCAGTGCACTGCACGCCGTAAATTTCACCGTAGCAAATAAAAGACGGTGCCGTAGTGCGTTTTGCTTTGGAAACAAGCGCTTCGCGAAACCATGCAGTTCACTTTTCCGGGAAACATCCAGAACATTACACATAGATGCGCATTCGTGTTCCTTATTTCGAATTTTTTTCCCTGCGTTTTGTATGCTCCGCTGCTGATACCAGAGCCACCGGCATAATGGCGGTCGCAAAAGTGGTGTAAATTTGGTACACAAGGTGAGGTTCCACTGAACACTGTCATCTCCATCATGAACAGCATTGTATCGCCACGCCGGTGTCCGAAGCGCTCTCGAGGAATAAGGGTAGGGCGGGAGCGGGGGGGGGGGGGGGGGGGGGGGGGGTACAGGCGGGGGTTACCAATCTATCTGCAGGCCTGCCAGTTTCCTCTAAATGATTTGTCGCTGTCCTGGTAATCGAGATTGACCAAAGCATGGCGCTACGATGCAGTTTAGCCGACGGTCGCTTGGCATGGACCACTTTTGCGGCCCCTACAGTGCACGTTTTGTTGTCGGACGTCAAGCAGTGCCGCAAGAAGTAGTGCAGAAGAAAAGTAAAAGAAGCGTTAAAGATACGCCTGATATTTCTCGATACATTTAGTTTTGCTAGAAACATGGCTGTATGAGAAAACTGCAGAAGCCAGAGAGACATGCAGAAAGACTATGGCGAGCTTCAACAAAAGTTTGAAGGCCGCTGTGTTGCACTGAAGCAACAACTGCAGTAAAGAAAGTTTGTGCGCCGATGCAGCTTGCTTGTGATTAAACCTGGAGCGTAACGAAGGCCCTAAAGCAGTCAGAAAAAAAAGACGACAAAAATAAACGTGCTCGAGCCCGTGTGGAAGTGCAGACCACGAGTATCAGCGAGTTTAACGTTTTGCGCTTCCCAGGAAAGGGCTTGTCGAAGCGACAGATTGGACTTTAAAAGGATCGTGCGAGGACAAAACAGGGAAAGAATCAAGGCAGAAAAAGCGACGACCACACAAAGCGAGACCGAGTCGCTCCATTAGGGTATGACCAGTCAGGAAGGACATGCGGAAAACTTTCCCTGTTCACGGCCGGCTGCGGCCTGTTAGCGCGCCCGGCCACAGCACGGCTGGGCCGTTCAAAAACGCAGCTGAACGCGGCCCCGAAAGAGGCTGGACGTGGAAACTTGGCGAAACTCATTACGCCGGACGACGGGCTACAGGCGGGGACAGCTCGATGCGACGGGCAGCCCTGACGAGTCTCTAATTAGCCCTGCCACAGGAGAACGGTGCGTGTGCGGAGGGGCTTGACTGGTGAAAGCAGTACGCCGGCGGTCGAAAGGGCTCGCGACCGCTCCTCCGCACGCTAGGTACCGCGTAGAACTCTGGCGGGACGGTTGGCTGCTCTGCTCGGGCGTCTTGGGAAGCCACCGGGCGCTACTCAGTGGGAGTCACTGCCACTACATCACGGTTGCTATAAGGCGCCGTTATTCACTTGCGCGTGAGGCACGGCTTTCGTTTACAGGCCGGTGAGCACCCATCTCCGAGGCATAACAAGCTGCGAGCTGTGTACGGGGTCACGGATTGAGAGTTTATGGCTGTTCCGTACTTCAGCCTACGACGAAGTGATACAATAAACGTGCTGTTTCCAACGCCCCCCTTTACCTGCTCCGCTATTATTTCTTAGTTGTGCGACTATATTATCTTTGTTCTTTACGAACTGATTACGAGTAAGTAGCGTCGGCGCAAAGCCTCGCTTAAGACAAGGCCAAAGTTGTGAAGGCCTGAAAATTATTGCAGACGGTAGCATTCTCCACGTCGTTCTTAATTCGCTTGTTCCTGGTAGTCATTTCTTTTTTCTGGCACCAGTATTTGCCTGAAGGGCTTCCTATTAATACGCAAATTTCGCTTCTTGTTCCACTCGGTAATGCTTTAGATATTGAGCTGTGCAACGTGAGCAGCTTCAGTCAATGGTGATTAGCTCGAAACTCCACACCATCGATGACGCAGCCAACAGAAAGCATTAGAGATAACAATGTGTGTCTGAAATGAATCTAGGATACTGCATAGATGGTACATATGCTAGCTTGAAGAGAGCCGCTTTAAATATGTATGTGTTAGGTTGATGTCTAAGGTATGCGCACCGAAGCCGAGGTAACAAACTTTAAGCGGTTTGTGCATCGAATGCAACAAATAATGTACAGGGCAGTGGCAACATACCCAAATTTAGCACAAAACATACGCCCGTGGTTTTCTGCTCAGGGATATGACCCTTGAAAAAAAAAATGTAATGACAGCTTGCTTATATTCATGACGAACCATCATCCCTTCAGCAAAACTAAAGGACAAACTAAACATAAAAAATCTCAAATGATATCACATAAATAGTCTTGTGTCTTCGTATACCTGTTTGCCGTACTATTAGCAAGAAAATTCGGCAGAAAGTCTCCATTAGATGTCATGTGTTGATATGAAGAATAAAGCCGCATCCCCTAGCTTTCCCACGCAAGAAGCAGTGAAAATATTTGCTTGATGCGGGAAAAATTCCTTTGCAAAACAAAGCTTCTTGACACCTAACCGACCTGCCACGATGGTTCAGTGGCCCCGGCCTTGTGCTGTTTATCCCGAGGTCATGGTTTTGATGCAGGCCGCGGCGTCGGTATTCTGGCGGAAGCGAAATACAAAAATGCCAGTGATGTACACGTGTTACGCGATGTCCGCGTACGTTAAAGAAGCCCAAGGAGTCTAAATTACTCCTGAGCCCTGCACTACGGCATACCTTTTAGGTCATCTTTCACTTCAGAAGTTAAACCACACCGTTATTAGTTCATACCTTTACGTTAATGCGTATTTACAACACTTCTCTCGATCCGCCGCAGTAGCTCAGTAGTTATGGCACTCGGCTGCTGACCCGAAAGACGCGGGTACGATCTCGGCCGCGGCGGTTGAATTTCGATGGAGGCGAAATTCTAGACGCCCGTGTGCTGTGCAATGTCAGTGCACGTTAAAGAACCCCAGGTGGTCGAAATTTCCGGAGCCCTTCACTACGGCGTCCCTCATAGCCTGAGTCGCTTTGGGACGTTAAACACTAATAAACCGAACCAAATCAAACAACACTTCTCTCACCTTCGATTGGATTTTATGTTTAAGGAAATCTACCCGCTTTTGGGGCAACGTCTTAATGAAAGGAGAGCGCATTCAGTAACCAAATATATCAGCCACGTCGCTCAGTCGTTACGTATTATGAACATCAACGAATAATAAGGACGAAAGTAGCATTTGCAACAATTTTAGATTACACGTACTGAAATATATTTCTGCGCAGTGAATAGTGTAATATTGTTCATAAAACCGCGACAGTTAAGTGTCTGTGCTCTAGTCATCTTGTCTGTGCTCTAGTTAAGCAAAGCCAGTTAAGCAAAGCCCGTATAACAAGCTTATCAAGCCCGTATAACATCAACTTAATCCGCCTCTTGTTTAAACAAATATTGCTCCTGAAATCATGAAAGTGCAGAATAGAAAATATAGCAGGCCACGCTCATCAAGGCATCTGAAGCATTTTTCTTGCGAGCATTCAAACCGTCAGACAAGCTCAGTGGCAATCGCGTTCCTCATCTTCCGGTACGTTGCAAGCGTGGAAGAAGCTTTGCTGCAATCCTTGGTGCTTACTCAAGGCTCAGTTTTTTTTCCCCGTCCTGCTCGCTCGCCGCTCCACCTTAATCAGCAGATGGTGCGAAAGCTACGAGTAAAATGATGCCTCGAAGCGGTTAAACTTTCTTCGCGCGCTCCTCAACAAGCTCGCATTCCGGCGTTTCTTTCCGGGATGCTGGCACCGGGAAAAAGACATAACACAAAGCGAAGGGTGATATCACGTGTCCTGTTTTCTTAACAAAACTAATTAGCCCATGGAACAACCCTGCGAATCCGGGAAGAACTCGTTAGGTGTGCGCACGCCCTAGTTGCCACGAAGGAAGCTAAATTCAAAAGAGAAAGCAACCGTTCCCTTCTGATGGAAAAACACAAGGAAAACACGCGCAGGCCTTAACGTGCTTCGCCGCCTGTCATCAGGGAAGAACTCAGGGACATGCGGAATAAAAGTGAATTAAATATGAAAGCGCCTGCAGCCCTCGTGATAACGTCTGAGTGTTCAAGCAGCAGCAACGAAGACCAGTGCATGTGGACTTGAATTATCTGATGGCCTCGAGCGAAATGTGCTCAGTTGGGGGGCGCATCATTCATCTCTTTATTTTTTTCTTTCCTCTTATTTACTTATTACGTCATGGTTTAAGAGCATCGCACTAACTGCAATGACCAGATGCGAATTCGGACCTGTTTTGTGCGGCTACAAAAGCGGAAGAGAACGAGCGAGCAAAAGCGTACGTGCCCAGAGGATTGTTGCGACCATGTCATTTCATTTAGCCTCCCTTTTTTTTGTTCTTCTCGCTTTATCTTTGAAGTTCTTGGTGGCAGCTGGACAAATCTCACGTAGCGCGCCGTGTTTCCTGTTTTTCCTGGCGAGAAGCATCAAACAAAACGTTCATTATTGCAATAAAATGCCGCCCTGAACAACGAGCGGGCGTAATTTCTCTTTAGCTGCCCGGTGAGTGAAGAGAACAGTTCGGATAGGGCAGCCTCCTTCAAAAATAAATATAAATGTTGTCGAAATGTCCACTCTTCATTGAACAGCCGCCGCGGTGGCTAAGTGGTTATGGTGCTCGGCTGCTCACCCGAAAGACGCGGGTTTGATCCCGGCCGTGGCGATTGAATTTCGATGGACGCTAAATTCTAGAGGCCCGTATACTGTGCGGTGCCAGTGCACGTTAAAGAACCCCGGGTAGTCGAAATTTGCGGACCCCTTCATTACGGCCTCTCTCTTAGCCCGAGTCGATTTGGGACGTTAAACCCCGTAAACTAAACCAAACTCCACATTGAACGCTTACTCACTATGACTTTACACAACTAACAGAAAAGAATCGGTTGCATAAGAGAAAGGCTGAGACTTCAAAATGCTTCAGTGCCCTTCCCCCTTTTCCCCCTACAGTTATTCTTGATTATACCTATAATTGGCCAGAACAGAGTGACTTGCTTCTAGAATTTATGAAATATTGACATATACTCTCGAGTAGAAGCAAAATCAATCAAAGAGAATAACCTACGAATAAAGGCAGGTTTAGAACATCCGTTTGTGTAGCGACGAAAGGATTGTCGCTAGAGAACTTAAAGCCGAATAGCTGAGTGCCATTATAGTGTACAGCAGAGATGAAAAGAGGAGCTGAGTGTAGGTAAGATAATTGGGTCATTCCATGCTAAACGAACTAGAGTTCACGGTCGACCTTCTCCGAACTTTTTGCATAATATATGTTGCGCTTAATAGCTTTGGGGAAAAATATTTCCTGCTCTTGTTATCATATAGTCGTTTCAATTTCTGAGACGAGTGTAAAAGTTGGTTTGACTGAAAAGTTACAAAAATAAAATATTTTGCTTTTGGCCTCGAAAAGGTTTTATAGATAATGCATATTGTGTTTTTTTTTTATCGCGCAGCAAAAGATTTTCGGAAGGAAATTTTTTACGTTGTTTTAAATCGTTAGTTTACTCCAAAAATCATCAATTTTGCTCATTTTTAACACCGGTTTCGCGACGTTCCTCAGCAGTATCATATTTTTCAGCGGCTCTCTATAATATGTACTATCTAATTAAATGACTCAAAGTATATTAGAACACAACATATTTCAGAAAGAAATGTCGAACTTGGAAAAAAAGTGTGTCCTGCCGCGTTTTCGGCCATAAATTTTGTAAAGAGGCTTTCCTAGTAAAAATGCTAGAAGTAATCCGATTGATAGCTAGATTCAACGAAATTTTTACCAGCGAGTTTTATCAGTGCATTTTTTTTTTAAAGCGCGAACAAACTTTTGAAATTCAGTGCCGCGCCACGAGCCATGGCTGCCTCGTACTGCCACTGCAATGCAGAACACGGCCGCGACGCCATTCAGAATTCAGTTTTTTGATACACGAGTGAAGTTATGCTGGAGCAGCATCAAAAGTCTCGAAGGGGTGTCGGAAAAAGCGAGAAAGTAGGGTTTAACGTGCTTAACCCCCACTTAACCCCCACTACGTTAACGTAGTTAATGTAGTTACACCTAGTAGACAAGACAAAGCAGGTCTTCATTCTTCAATTGCAGGAGGAACTTAAGCTCTTAAGGGTATGACGTGATATATTTAGTGGGCTAATGCCCATATATGCAGAATTGGTCACTCTACTGTATACCAAACACTCATAGATCACGGTGAGTCCTCATACCACCACCTGCGTTGTGGCGTAGCCGTTAAGCCACACGCAACTACACTGGCAGGTGGCTGTTTCCAACACAGCGACTGATAGGAATTGTGCGACTTACGTTGCTCTTCCGGAGCAACCTCTCGCAAACCAATCAATATCTTTACTGCCACCTGCCTCCCATTGGCTATTGATGGCGCGACGCTGCTCCGAACTTACCCGAGCTAAATCGGGTAAGCTTTGGTTAGTTCGCAGCATAGTTAGTTATCAATGGTTAGTTTTCAGTGCAAGATGATAAGGGTCTTGCTCGCGGTTGGAGTGTCTGGAGTCGTGCTTTCGCACAAAAACATAGCTGTGCTGACTGAGTAGATACGATGTCGCACCAACTTGCGCAATTCCAAACTGAAGCTATATACAAGCTTAGTTCGGAAAGGTTTTCGGAGCCGTGGAAGGCACGCATACACTTCTTGAAAGCGGGGAAACTGCACTCCAGGGCCTGCAGTATGAAATGTAGTAAGTCTAGTTTTTTTACACAGCGCGGAGTACGGACAACTTTCGCAACACAGTCGCGCGATGAAAGCATTTCAAGGTACAAACGTTCAGCGTTCTTTTTTACGAAATCAGTTCGATCTTCAGTTTTGTTCTGTTTTCTTCTTGATTTAGAGTAGACGAAAACATGTTCAGACTAAACTGCTTTTTGTTTTAGTCACAGCATGTCAGAGAATAAAACGAAATATTGCGTGAGCTCCTAACCGTGAGACACAAGGTGTCGTTTTATCTGTTGTACATTCTTATGATAACATGATGTCAAAGACACACTTTGAGGTCATCTTCTCTCTGATCAAAAGACAAAAACGTTTTCTGTGCACCTTAGAAACTGGTGAAAAATAAATGGCAGGTGTGCGCTCACAATTTGCCTCTGTTGTGAATTTCTATCTGGCCGAAAACATACAAATAGACCACTCAAAAGTTTATGTTAGCACCCACTTACAGCCTCTTAAAGCAAAATTTTAAGGCCCGTTACCGCCACCACCATTTTCCCATTCCAGTTGTCTGCTGTTGTAATCGCTGCATCTAAAGATTGATAGCAGTTACGATATCGTCAAAGCTCGCGTTCGGAGCTCAGATTATGGCGTAGTGCTCGTGGCGTTTGGATGCTGAGCACAAGGAGACGGGATTGATTCGCTGCCGCGGCGGCCGCATTTCGACTGAGGCAAGATGCAAAATGAGCTGATGATCTGTACTAATAACTTAGTGTGAGACACCATGACAGCCGGGATTACTCCGCACTCCTCCACTATGATGACTCCTTTTTTCCATCCTCTATCGAAATTTTGCCTCAGCCCTCTCCTTCATCCCTTCGTGCACGATACTCTTAGGGTGCTAACCGTCCGCGAAACAGTTGCTATTCCTTTCCTTTTCTCGTAAGCACTAACCTTTGTTATCACAAAAGCGCGAACAAAAATCACGCTGAATCTCGCACTAAGCTGTTAACACGGGGCTTAACAAAGTGACACGTTCCCTGAGGACACCAGCATTAGAGTGAATAGAGAACTGAGATTATTGCCTTAAAAGGACCTCCAAGACGCTTAAAGTAACCCACGTTTAGTACCAAGACTAGCCACTGCACTGGTCTTCTCATTTGCATGATTGCTTCAGGTGACACGAGTGACCAGCAGGGAATTAGAATGGTGCTCATGGGTCCATGCTTGCGCGCTAGAGAAGCGTCGACTTATTAGGTGCAGCAGGAGTTATGTGCGGTACTTAAGTAAACGGTGCCAGTGTCGCTCGAGCATAAGCCGCTAGTGCGGGGGAAAGTGAGGGGGTGGGGGGGGGGGATATTTCAGAATGCGCCATCATCTGCATTCACGTGATGCGTATTGGCTCAGTAGTGGGGGATCTTTTTTGGCGAGGAAGGACGCGGGTCTGTTATCGATGCCGTTCTTTCACCTCGGGTGAGAGTGAAGGGCGCAGCTGTTTCCTTGAGCGCAGTACGCAACTACAGCTAAATTTAAAACGAGATGTGCATTTATTGAGATGTGTTTTATTGAGGTGTGCATGGCACATATTTAGACTTCTTCGTTTTCGGGTTTAAGCTCCCACCACGGGGGGCGAGAGCTTGTCAAGCTGCTGTTCATCAGCTTTTTTTCTCTCACCTCTCCATGTTTTGTAAAACAAAAACATGAAATAAACTGCATTTGTATTTGTATACTTTTCCAAATTCGAGGGGAGGGGGGTAAAAGGCGCTATTTTTCAACTTGGTAGAAGAGGAGAAATCGGTTTCTAGTAGAAACCTTCCGAAACTCGGTATCTTTTCGGGTTGAATTTACAACCTTCAATAACTTGTTAGATTTTTTTTATTCTCAGTGTACCAATTAGGGCTATGGTTCAGGCCTGTAAGCGGAGAAAAACTGGAATTCTCTAGAAAATATTCATGAATTGGGATTCCTTTGCTAATTAATAATTACTGGCAGTAAAGAGCCTGGATGAGTTTTGGGACATGAAACATTTTATCTACATAAGCTGGTCATCGACTTTTCACCCGTCCTTGTTAACATACCTAATCATCTCTATGCGCAGCCTTTCTTTTTCCAAGCGAGACCTGTACGGCCTTTGGAGGTATGTGGGCTGGGAGAAAGTTCTCTTAACATCACAGCGGCCATTAGCTATGCATGAATATGTACACGCGGCATTTGCTAGCCCAGGATAGCGCACATCTGCGTCGGGCATGCCAAAAGTCCATGACCAAAACACCTGTATTAATGGGACTGGTGTTCAGCAAGTACTGGTTAAACATCATCGTCGGTCATGGAAATCAAGAAAGATCGATAGTCATCAAACGATTGACTCAGCAGCCGTTTCTGGAATGGATCCAGTACGGCTCCAAGTTTCCATAACGTCAACTGGTTTTCGTCTTTGCCAGTCGGCGCCTCTCACCCGCACGCTAACTGGGGGCAGATTAGTTCCGCGGGCACTGTTGGTCCGCAAATCGAAAAGAAATCGGGTTTTACCCGAGAACGAAGAACCCGATATATATTGCTATTTTTGGTGTGCTCTTTTCAGTAGACAAAAGCAAATTAACAATGCTAACACTCTATGATTGCTTTTTCTGGTTTGGTTTGGTTTGGTTTATGGGGTTTAACGTCCCAAAGCGACTAAGGCTATGAGAGACGCCGTAGTGGAGGGCTCCGGAAATTTCGACCACCTGGGGTTCTTTAACGTGCACTGACATCGCACAGTACACGGGCCTCTAGAATTTCTCCTCCAAAGAAATTCCACCGCCGCGGCCGGGATCGAACCCGCGTCTTTCGGGTCAGCAGCCGAGCACCATAACCACTGAGCCACCGCGGCGGCGATTGCTTTTTCTGGTCCGCCTGTTTTTCGTAGATGTCTGTGAAAAGAAAACAAGCAGTCATTAAGCCTGAGGACATCATCATCATCATCACCTGCACAGGCTCGCTTGGGTAATAAAAATTCTGCAGAGACAGTTCAGGCTGCGCACATGTACAATGCGAAAGCATTATGTGTAGAACTGCACAAGGTAGACGAACAGATAAAAAAAATCAAAGAAAGAACAATGCCACTATTTGGACGCAAACACAAAGTTCTCAAGTAAAGAGCAGGCATAAAACACTTCAAATACTGAACTGCAATCCCGTTATACAAGCAGCGACAGGGTTGTTTCTCTGATGTTTGGTTTATTGGTTTAATGGAGTTTAACGTCCCAAAGCGACTGAGGCTATGAAGGACACCGTAGTGAAGGGCTCCGGAAATTTCGACCACCCGGGGTTCTTTAACGTGATTTGGTAAACCTGACATGGTCCAGTACAGGTGCTATGCAGTGTAGCAGCGCATTAAACAATCGAACCGGCGATTTCCGGGCTTGCTCAAAAAATCTGTGCAATTGGGCCCGTGGTCAGCCAGCGCCCTGCTGCAACCTGATGCTGCCAGCAGTGCACTGGCTCCAAAATACGCATTTAAGGCAAGGTCGTAATGGCATCAGATGTAAAATTCAAAGTACGCGCTATCCACTTGGAACGCGTGTGTCACTATGGATTCGCAAGTGTATACCGCTTAGATATGCCGGTTAACTACCATGCGTTCCATTGAAGGGCCACCCTCGCCTTCGCAATGCGTATGTGGCACGTCGGGCCCCGCCTAGGAATGGTGTCCTCACCGAGAACAAAAGTTGCTCGTCGAGGAATCCCCTTATTAACACTGCTAGTTTGGTCAAGAGCGGCTGCATGAAGTGAAGCGGTGTCTGCACCTGTGCGCTTATGCTGCGATTCTCCCAAAGAACGACCGCGATACTAAACTCTAGAACCGGCTAAAATGCTCCCCTTGCTGCGGTTACTCGCGACACGGGGACAGAGAACGCCCGTGCAGCCAAGAAGTGAAGCGTGAGCGCCACTGAAAACTTCCAGCACATGCACAGCAAGGAACTGGCACCCCGTTGAGGAGGGTATCGGCTGTTGTGCGTCTATAGAGACGACTGAGATGTTCAATGAAAGTGTGTTGAAAGTTACAACATTCCGGAACCGTCATCAGGTATTTGTGCTCCAGCCGGTTGGAGGCTTCCTCCTGGTCGCGGCTAACTATTAAGCTTGTAGCCTCGCGAGCATCGGTGTACGCTATAAGGTTGCGAACAATTGTGAGAGGGGTAAAGCACCCGAAAGGAGGCAAAACTGAGCACATCATCTCGCGGTCACGAGCTCCGGTTTCACCTCTGTTTGTGGCGTGCACTTCCTGAGATGAGCAATCGTCCGTTTGAACTGCGATTTTGTGGCAAAAAGAGGTTCACAATGCAGGTCCATCACGCGAGTTTTCTATGTACGCTGTGCAGGCGAGTAAGAAAGAACATGTCTGAAGGTTCAAAACATATTGCGGTGCTTTAAAGTAAAGTATCGTGCAGTATGACAGTCAAATAATTTGGTATCCATTGTCCGCTTCAGGGTTTCCCAAAAGAACATTGCTTCTTCACATTTTACGAAACAATGCTAACTTGCTTCTGGAACATCGTACAGGCTGCATGATTACGAGGGCATAAAAATATCATTTTCCTCTAGAACTGCTTTAGCGGGCAGTGCATCGGTGTGTCGCTTATATAAGAAATTCTTTGTACGCGGTGGGAGAGGCATTTTACGTACTGCTATAAGCACGTCATGCCCAGACGTTTCGAAGTACACAGAGCTGTACATAAGTCGAAACACGAACGTAGAAATCAACTCTTTGTACCACCGTTTCCCGTACAATGAAAAGAATTGAGCACGAAAACGAAACAGTAGACAATGAAGAACAAATACACCTTAAGCATTAGCTGCCGTAAGCAAGCACGATAACAAATATTAGAAGGCACAGTAAGGGTAGGCTATCACAGCGACGCATCTGCCGTTGCTTCTATAAGAGGCTTGCGGCTTAATGAGATATAACTGCATAGCAGAAGAGCAGAGCACAGCAACAAGAAGCACACCCAACAGAAAATCATGGATCACGGAAAAATGAACTTCGCCGCATCGTTGAAATAAGACGAAGAGAAAGATTCCTAGAAAGTATCAAAATGAACCATAAAGTTTTCAGTATGGATGGAAGAAGAAAACCGGAGCAGTTTATGGTTTAGGGGGGTTAACGTCCCAAAGCGACTCAGGCTATGGGGACGCCGTAGTTAAGGCCTGCGGAAATTTCGACCACCTGGGGTTCTTTAACGCGCACCGACATCGCACAGTACACGAACCTCTATAATTTTGCCTCCATCGCAATTCGACCGCCACGGTCGGGATCGAACAAAACTCATAAAAAGAGGGGAAGAGGTTCGTGGGGAAATTTCGGCCGCCTTTATGGACAAGACATAATACATTTCATAATGAGGGCCTTTCGGAACTGCAGCAAACCCGACGTGCGCTCCGCGGGCAAATTTACGAGGGGTGAGTTACCTCTCGTAATTTGTGGAAGCTTCACTGTCCACACCAAGCACCTGCTCCAAACGACCACCAGAAGCTGCAGCTGCGTAGGCTACACATTCCCTCCACAGGTACAGTCAGGCCGGAATGAAATGCCAAGAGCGCCAATGACACATAAAATATTTTACCTTTGTGCTTCCACCCGCAGTACACAACTAGCCTGATTTCAGTTTCTGCGTGCAGTGTCTACTGAAGTGCAGTTTCATAAGCCGGTTGCGGCCGCTGCGATGACTGAGTGGCTATTGTGTTCGGCTGCTGACCCGAAAGATGCGGGTTCGAACCCGGCTGCGGCGGCCGCATTTCGATAGAGGCGTTATGCTAGAGGCGCATATTCTGTGCGTAGTAAGTGCACGTTAGAGAACTCCAAGTGGTCAAAATTATCTGCAGCCCTCTACAATGGCGTCCCTAATAGCACGAATAGCTTTTGGACGTCAACTATTCAACCGGGACTCGGCGACTGGTGGTGTAACATTGCTGGAGGAATTCAGTGACAGGTGAGAGTGAACGAGTGTGCAGACGGCAGAGCGAGTTCCTTATTTTAGGTGTGTATTTCTCTCTTCGCGAAAGAAGAAATGAGCAGTTATTACAAATAGAGGCAAAAAATTGGCAGTGGCTTAGCTCTGGTTAAACCTGGTGGATTGCGAAAGCAACGAGGAGAGAGAGAGAGAGGCGATGGAGAGCGCGCGGCAGCAGCGGTGGCCCCAGCAAGCTAGCCCGGCGGCGGCACCTCTGAGTCACCCGCGCAGCGACGGTGGTGAAGCGCCAGCTGTGCGCCGTGTGACGTCACTGCTCCTCGCGCATGCGCAGTATGGTCTTTCGTCAACTCAGCGAAATGACTAGGCGACTCGCGTAGTGTTGCTTTCGCAACAAAATGACATTGTGTAGTGATATTAAATTAAAAATTCGATAAACAGAACTGTGCAAAATCGAATCTAAAAGAGAATCACAAAAACTCGCTGCCTTACGTATTGGGAAAAATTGATGATTACATCCATTAAATTTGTCAAAACCAATAATAAAGAATCAACCAGGAATCTTTTCAGTGCGCAACAACATGGAAAATTCTGGTGATGACTGCTGCATTCTTCTAATATGGCTACAAGATAGGTATTTCGACTGAAACGCAGTAGAATAAAAAAAGAGAAAAAAACGGAAGAACTCCGGGAACTATATTCCCCTTACCGCCAATATAATGCTAGCGGCGGGTTACTGGACTAGTAACTTTTATGATAGGAATAGTTAATGGACGAATAGTAAATGCGCAGACCAGCAATCGAGTCATATTTTCTTCCACCGGACGGCTACTCTGGCAGAGGAATCCGCCTTTTTCATTTTGATATATGGAAGCTTGTCGTCTGTCCCTTTTCGCTCTCCCAGTCTTCGTTCTTCATATTGTCCTTGCGTCACGGCTGTGCTGCTGTACGTAACCCCGTTTGCTTCATCTTCCGACCAGCGGGAATCGAGGTATACTCTCTCTGCTCTCTGGACAAGAAAAAAAAGCCTCGCCGAACGTTGCCTTGGAAAAGTATAGACTCCGGCGCTTTCACCACCGACCATGACCGAACCGCGGAAAGCGGTGCAGTAAATACACACACGTGCGAGCACGCGCATCGGAAATAACAAAGGCAGATGGGAGGAGTGATTTATTTCGAGCACCCAGTGTGCGGTTTGGGCGGGGTCTGGACCCTGGCCTTTTTCTCTTCTGCCCGCCGATACCGCAGTCGAACCGGATAAACGATCCAGGATCCGCTCTTCCCGGTCTCCCTTTGCCTCCGGGCCGCCCTTCCTAAAAAAGTTCCCGGCCCCCAATCTTTCCCCGAATTCGCCTCCTCCACGAATAAGCGGTCGGACCCCGTGCAACGCGCACATCACGAATTCCGTGCAAAGCTGTCCGCAATGGACGCATGACGCTGAGCAGCCATGGTGCGCCGCGGCGGCACGTGGACTTGCGCAATTAATTTTTTTTTTTGCCCTCGTGATCTAGTGTGTTCGTTCTGCAGGATTTGATGCCACGTTAGAGGCGTCGTTGCTTCGTCGACAATCGTTGAGTATTGCGTCAATGTAACTGTAAAGTCAGCATGTCAAAGCGAGTGAAGCTAGCGGGAGAAAAATAAGAAAAGCTTCAACAAGTGGTGCCAGAGTATAAATTATTAAGGAACAGTCGGGTTCAGTCGAAAGCCTAGTAGAGCTCCGTGGGCTGCTAAAGAGACACATCTAGATACTTCGTTTCAAAAGTTGACTAATACAAGGCAGACCTGAAATACAGCAGTCTCACCGCAATCACTTTCCGCAGCTCAGCTCCAGCTTCATGACAAGTGCGCAGAAAGCTGACGCGTCTGGAAATAGACCTTTCGACATTAGCGAATACCGAGTAGTATAATATGAAGCTTGGCGCAAGGTGTTGTTTGTATTTCGAGTCTGCGTTGTTTTTTTACCACGATCAGCAGTACCGTTTTGTTGAGCGCACGCTTAGTGCCATTTTTAAAAGTTGCACCACAAGTTTTCAAAGTGACGACCGCGGAAACGTAGTCGCCTGCAATCGTTGCTGTTCCGTCCCAATGCGCAGAAAAGTCTCGGATACGGGCTCGATTCTTTCCTCGCAAACACTACCGGGCGATTAAAAGTTCAGCGAATTTCTTTTTTCTTGGCTCCATTCCAGGATGGATGGATGAAAACAACTTTTATTAGAAAAAAAAAAAATCCTCCAGGGTGGTCTCCTACTGGTCCAGGAGTCCACAGGCTTGTGCTTCACGTAAAGCCCGATCCACTAACCGTTACTGGCTGACGAGCTGAGCGGTCCGTGAAGCAGCCTCCCAGGAAGAATGAGTGGGATTGGGGATGGGGGGTGTTGCCTAGATTGGGGTATGAGATGGGCGTTGGCTGCGCATTCTGCGTCTAGTCATATCCCTGATGGTCAGCTTGAACAGGCTTTCACTTGGAAACATACTCTTCTCTCCGTCTCGCTGTGAATACATCTTTACCCTTCGCTTTTTTTTCTGTCTGGGGAAGGAAGGCGTTGCGCTCCGCGACTCCGCGACTGTCAGCGCAGCCCCCTTCTGTTTTGCTTTTGGATGGACGGATAAAACTCTTTATTGTTTCTTTTCAGTCTGCAAGCAACCCTTGACCCTGACGCTATAATTTAACAGCAGGGCTTAAGTTTCCATTTTATAGGAGAGGGCTTTCTCCTCTTCATTGTGCACCGTCGTACAAATGGCCAGGAGCTCGCATGCAGTCATATACGGCGTCATAAATATGCCCGCCAGCAGGAATCGGGCAGTTCGGCACCTCGGCAGTCTTTCGCCGTGCTGCACCTAAATGGCTGGCCAGGGGAGAGGGGTAGAGAGCACAGCTGCCGCGGCGGCCGGTGGATCCCGCTGTTCCGTTCGCGGGCTGAATGGCACGGCGGCGGTGGCGCGGGAGTGGTGGATTGAGGCTGGTCGCAGGGAGAGAGGAGTGAGAGAGACCCGCATAGATTATCATCGCCGAGTAACAATACCAGAGGAGAAGCCGCCGAAGCCCCGGGCGTCGGTAGCTTATTTTTCATTTTCTCCCTCGCCCTGCCCCTTCCCTTGTTACACGCCGCTTAGGGTCGGCCTCGCTTCATCAATCTTGCAGATTCGGCTCCACGTAGGATTCCTGGCGCTTACGCGAGCTCGCTTCGGCGCGGCCTTCGCTGCTGCTGCTGCCGCCGCCACCGCACCGTTACGGGTGTGCTCGCATCGGCGCAAAACTCACACTGATCCGTGCACTGTCGCCTCTTATCTTGCTTGTCTTTTCATATCTGGGAGTTTTATACGGCTCTGTCGTTCCTCGCTCTCCGGCGCCCTGCACTCTAGCAAGCTTGGCGTGCGCGCCTGAAAAATGCTCGCGATCTCTAGTTGTTCCCTTGTCCATGGTTCTGCTATCACGCCATTGAAGCTTCACGCATCGGCTCCCCAATAGCGTTTTTTGTGTTCCTGGTGTTTCTTACGTGGTTCCTTGCGCTAAAGCTGCCCTGTAGAGGGAAGAATTACTAAACTATAGTAGTTATGAGCACGTGTGTGCGTGCCGCCGCCTGTCTCCTTTGGTGCAGGCTGCGTCGAAAGGAAACAAAACAAAAAAAAAAAACTGTTTGCGCGCACGTTCCTAGCCGCACACGTTTATGCTGCCTTTAATTTTGCACTTAGTCGTGTGGAGAAGCAACTGAAAAAGGTGTTTAATTCATGTAGTCGGTCTTGCGTAAAAAGGCGTGCTATCAGACCCAAAGTTCAAGCATGCATAATGAATAGATTGCCTTGGCATGCAATTCATCCATTATGGATACAAAGCGACCTGCGCACTCTCGTGAGCATTAGGGAAGATTGGGAAGCTTACTTACCATAATAAACTTCTTCATAAATATATCTGAGTGCAGGCAGCTTACGCGTTAAGTGTTGTCAAATCTCATAAATTTTGCACGCTTAGGCACGTCCCAATGAAGCGTGCCATTGCGAAAGCACTGCTGTTTATTCTTAAGGTCATCTCCAAAGCAAATGATCAGATAAGTTTAGCACCTAACCTTCAATGCTATGAAAACAAGACTATCAGATGAAACAAGCAAAAAGTGTGACTTAACCTCAGACCATATCTAACCGTCCGGGCATTATGCTAACATAGAGGACTGAACTGAATTAACGCGACTTAACCCGAATGGCAACAGAGACGAGCCCAGTCTACAGAAAATGCTATTTTAGGTTATCTTGCTTTCATCTGACACTTTTATTGAGCTTGCCTAATTGCACTTGCCGTTTTTCTCCAGTCGAGCTGTCGCGTCTCTGAAGTTGTGACGAATGCCGCTCAGTTTAACCTTCTGTGTCGCGTTACATCTATTTTTAATTTTCACCTGTCTCCTCTCTCTTAGCAGTGTAATTATTTCTTTTCGAAGGCCTTACGTAATACTCTGAGGCTAACGGTACTGCTCTGTACAGGAGTCGCAAACAGGTGCACGCGCGTATGCTCAGCACACGTGCCGGCAACCTCCGACAGATATTTGTAGCATGCAAGAGAAGAATTCAGGCACGCTCTTCGTGTAGTATTTGCTTGTGGCGAACGCGGCCGTAGCACGTCATCCGCTCTCGCACAGCGCGCCTTATTCCACGCGGCAGCGCCTCCATTGTGGCTGTCCGGGGAACTTTTTTGACTCGCGAGCTGCTTCTATTGTGCCCATTGCCGCCGTCTCACGACGTCCAAAGGCGCCGCCCGAGCGTTACACATTTCAGGCCTCGCGCGCTCCGCGTGTTCCTCGTCCCCGTCATCTTTCAGCAGCAACCCATTTCTGTCAGAGGCGCCCGTTGACGCCGCAAACTTTGCAAAGTCTCCATAGAAAACGTCAGGCTCGGCGCGACACCAGCCCAACTTCCGCTAGCCACGCTGTGGGTGCGAGCTGCGCCGATAGTATGCGCGCGGCCGAGTAATAGACTGCGGCGCGGGGTCCCTCGCTGGAACATGATGTTCGGCAGAGCTCCCCCGGATCTGTTGCGCTGGCGTTTTCGCTGCGTTGCGCCCCAGCGACAGGGCTGCCGCCGGCGGGGCCTCGAAGAATGAGCCCGGGATCGCTGACGGGTGCTGTTCACAGCGGCAAGCTGTTCGATAACGTCCGGCGCTTGAAGCAGTCAGCTCTCCGTATTTTTTTTTTATTCCATTCTCCTCAGGAAAAGAAAAAGCAAGAACAAAAAAAGCATGCCATCATTTTTGACATCAGTCGTTTCTGAGATGAAGGCTTAGTAATAATAAAAAGAAAGGAGCGCGAGGAGACTTTCTTATTCGTTTTCTTATAGCGGCCCGCCAACATTCGTTACTGGCGCTATTGGCGACATCGCGAACACAGAGTTATAAAATATTTAATGGCACTTATGCGGCACGCATTTCGCTACACACCCACAGGAAATATTCATGCCAAGCCTTATTAACCACGCACAAAAGGCAAGTTTTTGATTATACAGACGTGGTTTTTTTTATTACCAACGACCGTTTCCAATAAAGCCACAATATATTATTTTCTGATCCGTGTCTAGCTTGAAGGAGCAGCGCGGTAATTATTAAGGCCTTGAGCGACGTATGTTAATGAAAATGAACTGTCTTGCTTGCTGACAAACTGTAGTCTACTGGTTCTTTACTGATAACATTAGGCTGTCTCGTCTCTTCTCTATTGAATAGGTTGCCAAGCATGTGCGCTGTGATGAAATTACCCGCTCCCTCGAAGCCTCAGCGACTGAAGGACTCCTAGGTTTCAGAATTTCTGCGGCAGTTCTCCAGAAATTCAACTCTTTGCAGAGACACTCTGGAGCTACTGAAACCGATTCCACTCTCTCTTTTCGGGCTCAATGACAGACGCTTGCCTAAATCTCGAACAGGCGTCGCCGAAGCGCGTGTGGGCTGCCGGTTTTCCCGTCTGGACCTAACTCTGTTCCCTCCACGCGTTTAACCGCTCGTCTGTTTCCCAACGCTTCGTGGGGTTTGCGGGGCGAAGGAGGTCTTTCGCCGGACACTTTCTTCCCCGTATACTGTAGCCGACAAAACTGCGTCACACACTTCGCGCAATTTAATTCCGGGAGCCAGGTCGCGAAGTTGGCCCGAAGTCAGCCGGTCTTCCTACACACTGTGCGCCACTCCCCGACTCTCTCCGCCCTCGTGTCTCGCCCGTAATCCCACCGGATCCGTGCCTCTAATCCCTGCCCAATCCGGTAGCGATTCGTAATAAGCCCGGAGGCAATTCCCACCGTGCAGCCGTGAACGCGCCGAAAGATTCCCCTTCACTGTCGCTCACTATGCGATCTGTTTGCTTGCTGCTACGTACGTGCTTGCCTGCAGCGAGGTCTGGCTCTAGCTGCGCAAGGAGCACTGCTCCCCCCCCCCCCCTCCCCCCACCCCCCCTCACGGCGACAAGGTGCAGCGTGGTCAGAGCAGCGGCGGCGCGCAATGCCGGATCCCGTTTGAGCCCGTGCTCCCGGAAGTGCGGACAGAGAAGCGCGAAGCTAGCACACGGCGCTTAACTGTCACCGCGGGCGTGACGCGCCGCCGAGTAGCAGCCGCCGCACACGTGCGCTGAATCCGGCCGCGGTGGCCACTGCCGGGCATCGAACGCAGGGACTAGCGTTGTGAGCGGGATAGGCAGCTTCCGGCATTTGCTGGATCGAAAGCTTCGGTTCGGCGCCAGTACGGTCAACGCGTTTTTGGAGCAATCCTGACGTCGGTTATCATTCAGCATATGATACAAAGACGGTTAAACGGAAACCTTCAAGCTTGTTAAGGAATATTATATAAGTAGAGCGCATCCGGAGCAGCGAACGTGCCGTCCTTTATTCAATTCAAATCGACTAATCTAAAGCTGTTAGTGAGAAATAGAAAACACACTACATGTAACAATACCTTAACGTACCGGCCTACCTTATCTTTGTTTTAATTTTCGCATCGAGTTAGCAGTGATTCATTTTGTTGAATGGGCCAAATGCCGATTAAACAAAGGAGCAAAATTTTTGAGGATCCCTTATACGTCGATAATTTCTTGCATTTTCTTGACGTCTAAAACAATATGCAGCATGACTGGTCTTGTCGTGTTTCAGAAAATCAGCGTTATATATTTTTTTGTAACGTATGCATTTCTATTATCTCAATAAAGCACTAATATTTAAAGCAACAATGTTTTATTTAGCTCGAAGTGCTACCTTTTGCATTTAATTTTGCTTGCTTCAGAATGGTTTTCTGCCATTAAACCAAACGTCCACCACCTGGTGGGCAAAAAGATGACGAGAAGATGTGATAAAGGCAATGAAAGAATGTCAAACTGGCCTCTCCATCCAATGTTCGTTATTTTCCCTCTATTGATAACTAACGCGTTGATGCCAGTTTCGCAGAATGCGTTGCATAAACGGCTGTGTTAGCAAGCGGAGCCATCTAAGTGGCGACTCGCCTAACCTCCGGTCGCCTACGTTGATCGGTTATGCTTGGCCCTTTACTCCTCGCTCTGACGGTGTTTCTTCGCGTGCCATATGGGGTTTGCGCCACGCATTCGTCGATATACTGTGAGGAAATTTCCTAACGCCTTTGCAAGAACTCTACCGTTACTCTTCATGGTGTTGCCACGCACAACGAGTCTCTTTACTCCTGAGTAAACTGAACCATGCTTTGTCAGCGCACGAGGAAGTGCCCGTTTATACGGTCGCCTACTTTTCAATTCGCGGGGAGCGCTGTTATAAATACGAAAAATTTTCCTGCGTATCAAGAAGGTTTACTCGCACAGCGGATGCATTCCTCTGGCTCTTTCTGTTCTGTGCAAAATTTCTTCCACGCAGTCCATCATTAATTAAAAGGAAAAGTTCAAGTTCCTTATTTATTGGCCCTTTATGGTCTTTCATTACTGAGCTCTTGAAAAAACTTAAATGCAAGATGGAAACAACACATAACACGGATGCTTAAACTGTCAACTAAAATTTTACGTAAATATGCAGGCATTTGAAATTCATTTATTCATTTTTTTAGGCAATGAAAACCAAAATCCAAAGCGCATTTAAGGCATCATCTTTGTTATCATATCGACAAGCACAGTATGAAAATAGACCAGTCAGGACAGTGATGCATGAATCGGATTGTGCTTGTCGATATGATAACACGGATGATGCCTTAAATATGTTTTGGAGTTTTGTTTTCACTTCAAATGCCTACATATGTATGTACTTCGGAATAAAACTTCAGTTGACAGTTTGGTTTGGTTTGGTTTATGGGGTTTAACGTCCCAAAGCGACTAAGGCTATGAGAGACGCCGTAGTGGAGGGCTCCGGAAATTTCGACCACCTGGGGTTCTTTAACGTGCACTGACATCGCACAGTACACGGGCCTCTAGAATTTCTCCTCCAAAGAAATTCAACCGCCGCGGCCGGGATCGAATCCGCGTCTTTCGGGTCAGCAGCCGAGCTCCATAACCACTGGGCCACCGCGGCGGCGTTAGTTGACAGTTTGGGCATCTATGTTAGGTGTTGTTTGCATCTTGCGTTTAAATGTTCTCAAAGGCTCGAAAATGAAAGACCATGATTACAACCAATTGGCACAATTTGAAACCCTCTTATTCACCCTTTTCCAAAAAAATATTGCTGCTAGGGAGAATACTAAACTCCGTCGTGAAACAAACCGCAATAGGCCGCAGTTTTATATAGCTGGAAAATTTCAGACACAATTGGGAATTACATACGGAACGGCCTGTGTCGTGGTTTCAAGCGAAGCCTTCATTGATGGCATTCAGTTGTCTGTCTTCAAAAAAAAAAATCGCGCTCTGCCGAAAATTTACGGTGAAGAAGAGTGAAGGCAAAGTGCACCTGGGAAAAAAAAGTAGGCGTACAAAGTCGTCCATTACATTAAAGCGCGTAAAGAAGAGAAAAACTCTATACGCTCGTAATAAAGTCTCTGAGGGGCAGCCTGATTTATTTCCCGACTAGCAACGTGGTGGCCGTGAAGGGAGCCAAAGCTGCTGCGGCCATCATTTAATCGCGGGAAGCAGTCCTCTTTCTTAGGTCCGTCCCTAAAACGTCGTCTCTCGCCCTATACGTCGGTCCACTAAACGCCAGCATCGATCATTGTGAAGACGGGGGCCGCGCAGTTGGCGAGCCCACGAGAAGCAGAATCCCATGTTTGGCGTATAATAGATCAGCCCGCTTCTATTGTTTGCTTGATGTTGTAGCTGTTGTTTTAGTTCTTGCTGCCGCTATTATTATCTGGCATAAAAGCACCTCGAGCTTTCTTATTTCGGCGGCTTCTCTCACTCAAAGTCGTCATCCTCGGGACCGATGGAGCATTTTTTCTCGTTTCCGCAGTGGCCATTGCCGTCAATCCGACCACTTCATCTTTCAACGTGAGCTCGTCTTCCTTCCCAGAATTGGGTGAAATGAAGCCTGTCCTGCTTGCCCAGCCACTCGCCCACTTGTCCAGTGTGCACGCCGGGCTATCGAGATTAGGGCGTTGGTTGCGCAACAGAACCGTGATGAAGAACTCCTGCGGGGGCCCGGTTTCGCGATACTGTAGGAGGGAGTTGCGCAAACAAGCAGATGGAACGAAGAAGAGATAGTAGTTACATAGAGGAGAATAAAAAAAAAAGAGAAATGAATCTTGCAGGGACTACTCCTATTCCCTCTGTTGTCTCTACATCTGAGGTTTGTTTCTACATCCAAGTCTGTTTGACGCTGTGGAGAAACGGTCTAAATTGTAGTCTCATGTACTGCTTGCGTACGCTCCGCTTTCTTGGATAACTATGAAGCTAGTCAAAGGGTCCCCTGGCCTGCTTCGGGCTGCTGACCGGTCGATCATCGCGCTGTATTTGGAGAGCGACTGTGGCAGCTTAGAAATATTCATTTCGATCGGGATATTGAAATTTTTCGGGGCTGAGTAGTCTTCACTATTTAGGATTGACTAGTTGTTAGGTACTTTTGCTTCGCTCCAGGGTTTTCCTGTTTGTCTTGTTCTATTCCTGACGTAATGTTCTAAAGCATATCCTCGAAAACGCGATATTGATAACCGCGAATTTAAAAGCTAAACTCATTTGGTTTGTCATAGCAATTTGCACCTGATGTGTCATATTTCTGGAAACTTGAGGTTTTGTTCAACATTCAAACGTGCGAGGAACGTTTACGTATGCAGGCTACTAGATCTGCAGCAGCGATGTACTATCGTAAGCAAAAGTGACAGACCATTTCCCCGGCGCTTGCCCTGCATGCTGCTACTAACTGACGGAGCACTGCTGATTTCAAGCGCCGGTCTCGGCACCAGCGGTAGTAAAAAAAGTAGTAATCTAGGTGTTGTAATAGACTGACTCTGAATTATTTCCTTTTTAATGACTGCCTCCTCGTTATCGTGCGCGAGATGCTCAGTTCGTTGCAAGGCAAAGTTTCCTTGCTGGAAAATTTCTAAATTCTACCGCAGACTTTCAAGTTCTAATTTTTCAGGGACCAGCTGCCTATTTCGTGATTTCAGTGCTAAAGTTAAAAAAAGAACTCTGAAATTGCTGTGCTCTGCCCAGGTAAATACACCGAACCGGTAGTGCCGCCGCGGTGGCTCAGCGGTTACGGTGCTCGGCTGCTGTCCCGAAAGACGCGGGTTCGATCCCGGCCGCGGCGGCTAGAATTTCTTTGGAGGAGAAATTCTAGAGGCCCGTGTACTGTGCGATGTCAGTGCACGTTAAAGAACCCCAAGTGGTCCAAATTTCCGGAGCCCTCCACTACGGCGTCTCTCATAGCCTTAGTCGCTTTGGGACGTTAAACCCCATAAACCAACCAACCAACCGGTAGTAGCTGTAAGTTTCCACTCTTTTAACACTTACAGCTTTTACGGCCACGTTTTTCGTTTCTGCTGCGTCCTTGTCGGCGTAACACCCAGAAGGAACGCGTCGCACTCATTGATTGGAATTTAGCGGAGTCACGGATGTCGTCATGACAACGCGCCGTGGTGACTGGCCGAACATTGATTTTTTTTACATGTAAAAACTACTTCGAGTTACTAAGCGTCTGACTGACAGGCGCATGTCGCATCATCTCAGCTGTCACCTAAATTCTCATTATTGTCCAGTAAATTTTCTTCCCTTGTTGTGTGTTCTTGATGCGCCTAGTCAGAAGAGGCGCGCTTTGCTACTTGCTTCTAAACGCAACGCCAGAAATAGGTACATTTCTTGACATGTTTTTTTTTCTCTCGAGCTCAGATATCGAAGGGACAGAGAAACTTTACGAAATACGAATGCAACGAAACGCTGGCCAATCCGCTACCTAGCTCACATATCAAAACAAGCCAGGCAGTGTATGTTCCTGCTTTAGCGTGCATAAAGCTATAAACATGGCATCAAGCATAAAGAGACCGACATGGCATGCGCTTTCAATCACGCCTATAGGCAATATAGTCCTCTCCGCACTAATGCGTCTGGCTGCGCTTTTTTTCTGCATTTTGTTCTTGTGTTTACTGTTTCTGTCGCTCATATATACACATTCGTCCCACGCGTGGCACTATGCTTGCTCGATGAGCTCCTCTCCTAAACGAGCGCCCTCATGGGCTGTAGCAAAAATTGCGAGCACACTTTGGCAACTAATGTGTTTTGAGGCGAAAGCCGAGGACACTATGCCGTGACGACTTCCGGTGGATGTAACGGCACAATGTTCCTGTGGCTATATCGGTGCCCAAATTATACATCTTTCAGGGATAGTAAGTGTTAATTACGCTTAATTACACATTTTCCCATCGAATTTGACACAAATCCGACGTTTTCCCGACCATTCTGTTACAATTTTCACTATGTCATGACGACTTCCGGTGGATGTGACGTCACACTGTTCCCGTGGCTATATCGACTTCCGCGTTATTTCGGCGCAATTTCGATATTTGCCTATAATTAATTAACTAATTATTCTACAGTCATAAAACCTGGCTTGTAGGTTCATTTTTTCCACCTCTATCTGAAGCAACTATTGATTTTCTTCTATCTTTCTTAGTTCTTGAGTTAAACGTGTGTGACGCGCTTTATTGACGGACGACAGTATGAGCAATTAAAGGCTTTCGCCTTAAAACAAGGCGTTGCGTAGCTACGCGCCGGGTTACACTTAACGACTTGTTTTACTCTGCGTTGCTCTCGTAAATAATGAAATATCAACTCTGGTGAAGAAACTACGTGTTCCACGGCTGAGGTGGGTATCGCTAACAGAAACAACGTCGTCAGTCATCTTCGTGGGCCGTCATTTTAAAGGAGCGTTGACACACGTTTTCACATTATGAAGACCAACTTTTAGGTTTGACTGTTTGAAATCAGGGTCTCCGACTTAAAGATTTTTTACTTCAAAGCGCGACTCATGGCCCAAAATGTACAGGGAACAAAAGCTAAAGAGCAAAATATTTTTAGTAGCGTTTGCTATGGGGCACATGATTACAGACGTACCACTTCGTATAGCGAAACGCACAGCACGTATAGGTAGAAGGCACAAGAGCTTGACGTGTCTGTCTTTATGTGCTGTGTGTTTCGCTATGAAGTAATCCGTCTTAAATCACGAGTCAGCTAGACCCAAAGCAAACATTGGTAAAAGTGTATGTCTTAACTTGTCTACGGATAACTTCGGCATAAAGCAGCGGGTTTCATATACTTTTTTAGGTGTTTTGTCGTGTTTCCGTTAATTTTGTCACCTGGAGGAAAAGAAAGACGTGCGTGAGCGTCCTTCTACTTTATCGGGTGCACTGTATGTAGACAAATATTTCAGTGGTTCGAGCCCACGTGTCTGATTACCTTATATGCATGTGCACCCCATTTCTCTACCAAACATTCCATACGTCGAGAGCCCTATTTTTTTTTCTGCGTTATGGTCAATACTGCAATATATTAGGCTTTTTGTCGTAATGCTACTGGTTTTATTCAAAACTAATCATTAGTTTGTTGTTTTCCCTCACAAGAGACAGACAAACGCTTCCTTGTGGAGTGTTGTGTGCCGACCCGAGAATATAACGACTCGTTCAAAGCCCAATTTCTTCGTGTTAGTGTAGCCCCACCTTAAGCCGAACGGACGCTGAAGAAGAAATATGAACAACTGTGATCGATGAGCTAAACGATGGGATAATGCTGTAGTGAAAAAAGGCCACAAAAGCTCACAGTCGGCGCAGTAGACGGCAGAAGGAGCGCCCCCGACAGCGAATGATAGTAAGCTTTTTTTTTTGTTATTATCAGATACATGCCGATAAAAGCACGCTTACTGCGCACCAATAGATGCTTGTTTTCAAAATTTTAGTATTGCAGCTGATTGTACTTTACCTCAAAACGAAGCTTTCGCAGTATTGGTGCCAAACGCGGCGCGTCTATTTAGCTGCTTCGCAGTTAAATATTTTGACTGCAGCACGAAGGGGAAAACAAGCTGCGCCAGAAACCAGCTTTGCGTCCGGTGATTCAAGGTTTCTGGAGTAAGTCATAAGCATTATGCTCAAGAGTCTAACAAAAAGCCGTTCTCACTTGCAATACAAATATACCCTGACTAAACGGGGCCAGATTAACTACGATATTTCTCTCCTCATCCAAAACGCATCCAGTTGCCCAAAACCGATTGGCTACGTAGTTAAATGTGGCGGCTGATTTGGTGTACCACACTTGGCATTCGAGCTGTTCGTTTCATAGGTGCGGTAACGGATGTTGTCAGGAATGGGACTCGTCCCTAAAACACATGCAGCCGCAAAATCAAAACTGATTTCTTTGCAGTGTGCCGATGGGACCCGCGAGAAACCATAGCAGATTTTTCGCTAAATACGCAAGTTAAACTGAAGACATGGGCACTTATCTCGAAGCTTTTCGTACGAACACGACGGTGTGCATTCTTAGGTGTCTGTCTCCTTCTCCGTGCATTGTCCAGGTATGGTTCACATGTACCTCCAGGTTCAGTTCCAAGGGCGTCTCTAGGTGCTGTAGCTGCACCATACGAGCCAGAGAACATAGAGCGACTGAAACAGAGGCGATCAACATGCTCTCCGAAAAGACCTCTGCTTTTGAATATGTTTTCTCTAACTGTGCCAGAGAACACATTTTTCTCTGTTTTTGTTTCTTTATGTTATG